>NW_017190661.1:0-11178 GCF_001704415.2 Capra hircus | reverse complement strand
TTTATACTTTTGATAAAACACGGAGATCAATGGTAACACAGAATTATGTAGGCGCGCAGCCCAGACTCTTTCTATACATCATTTTGTATACAAAAGGTCTCAGGTGATTTACATTATCTTCTGGCCAAGAAGCTTGTTAACACTTTTTTAGCTCTCTTCCTTAATGAATGTTGATTTTGTTTCCCCTGAAGTGTTTTTCTTTAATTTGCATCTCCTTAAAGCATTAAAGTTACATCTCTATAGAACAAAGGTGCAGTGGGATATAACAAAGAAGGTACTTAACTCAAAGATCTAATGTTGCTAATACCAGGTCTACTACTTGTTTTTCTATATGCCAACTATATCTAAAAATAAAGGATATGAAAATTTGGCAGCAAGCATTGACTCAACAAATGAAACTTTTAATCAGTCCTATTCTAAAGATTTTGACTCTTCGGAAGCCCCTACATTCCTAGGATGTTTTAAGCTTCCTGTGCCTCCTGCGGTCAGGAGGCCTCAAACAATCACACTCGCAGAGTCCTGCAGGCAGGCTAGAAAGCCATCGGAGGGGTTTTTTAGATTGAAACACTCTTTCAAATGCAGAAGACTGAAACCTGAATTGACTTTTTCCAGAAAATGTCAGAAGAGTGGAAAAGCAGAGCACAAAAGCCGGCAGATTTTTGTTGGGGTACATGCTTAGGAATTTCCAGAGGGGTCCCTGAAGTCTGAGCATGCCTTGCGTATGTCAGCTTCCTTCCTCATGACCTTGTCACGGGCGGGATTCCTCACACTGGCTCCCGGCATCTCACCCTTTTTAATTTTAAATAATTAATTATTTATGTTTAAAATCAGGTGCAGTTCGGTCTCGAGATTCCGAATGCTCTGCCGAAGAATCTAGACAATATAGGGAAGTATGATTATGAGGAGCAAGATTATAGACAGTAGACAGAACAGTCTTCAGAAATGAAGTTAGAGAAAGTGTGGGAAAAGTCATTGGCTTCTCCTGCGGTGGTAAAATCTAATCGGGAGTGTTCCAAGGTCTGAATCTGATTATGATGTTTCCCTAAGTCTAAACTAATATCTGAGCTGTTCCAAAATACCTAAACCTTGATTTTTTAACATATTGGGCATTTACACTTGTTGAGTCAATGATTGCTGTTGTAGTAACAATAACAATTGTTGTAACACAGCAAGAACATAATTATCATATCAATAAGTTGTTACAGTTATAGGACATCTTTAAAACCACAGAAGAGCAGACATTACTTTGAGGAGTTAAACAAGATGAAAACATCCATGGTTCACAAGTCGCTACATTAGGTACATTAAGTTTTCTGGAATCATTGGTGAAAAGAAGAACATAAGGAGAGAGGATAGACAAGCCAAAATAGAGTAAATAGAGTCATTTTCTGGTTGGAGTTTGTGCTGCAGCAGCTGTTAGTCCCGCCGGGATCTTGATGTTTCTTTTGCCTCTTTTGCCGGTGGGAGCAGCGGCCTTCACCCCGCCCTCTGACACTGGCGCTGTTATGGGGCTGCGAGTGCGGTGCACTGGGTTCCGTCAGTCAGGCTGGCCCACCCGCAGCTTTTGGTGCGCGGCTGTTTCCCGCGGTGGTGGTGGCAGAGAAGTTCCCTTTTTCTTTTGTGGCGAATCAGTCTGTCCGGGATCCAAGTTGACGAATCTGCACCCTGTGGAAAAAAATATAAACACTTCCTCGACCCGCAGTAAATTTTGGGTCGGGATCTTTTTGTTATCTGGAGGAGATCTTTTTGCTTTACTAATGGCTTTTTATTTTACTGTTTCAAACGAATCAGCATTTAACTTATTACAAAGAGAACATGTTGTAAAATCTGACGGGGAAAACTATACTTAATTTCTCTCTTTTTAATTTTTGAATTAACAAAGCACGTGAGGGTAAATGATGCAAGATCTGATCACAAGAATTTCCTATAGGAATCTGCCAATCATCAAACATTTGAAAAGCATCAAGTTGTTCTCTGTTATATGGAAGTACAATTTTTGATGGTTCTTTATTAAACAATTTAATAAATCAGTATATTTGAATTAATCTTTTTAATTAATATGTCAGTAATTTTTCCTTAGGCAGAGGCCACTGTTCCACCCACACCGGATCTTGAGATTTTCATGTAATGGGGTAGGCAGCAAAAACAATGGCCTTCATTATAAATTTGGATATCCCAATCCAGTATATAGCTTGCGAGGAGTTGGGCAAATTAGCTCAATTATTCTTGTCTGTTGTTTACCCAATCCTTTTGATGGATCATAGCCGATCTGCAGCATCTGAGAGGTCACTTTATCATCAGGGCTAAAAAGTAACACTCCCATTTGAGATAGCATGTCCCTCCCCCACAGGGTAAGGGGAGTGAAGGGACTACATACGGTTGGAAAGTTCCACGGGTGTCCTCAAATTGCCAATCTAAAATTTTTGCACTTTTGGCTACTGTGGGGCTCTTCCTATCCCCACCAAGTTATTTTCAGTAGTATGTGTGGGCCAGGAGGTGGGCCAGGAGCTAGGCCAGTCTTTTCCTGAAATGCAAGAAACGTCTGCTCCTGTGTCTAATAACCCCACAATAGACTTGCCATTAATCAGAATAGTTTTCATAGGCCGTTTCTGAGTAATTTTTGTTATCCAAAAAACCATATCACTAGACCCAAATATAAGAAGCAAGAAAAGAGGTGTTACACAATATCTTTATGAGCTTTTCTAATGATCTTTTATAACCCAAATCTGGTCTATAGCCTTTTAGATGACAAGTAACCATTTAATCTTAGCTTGAATACTTCCAGCAACGGGGAGCTCACTATTCACCAAGTTTTAAACTCTCTCTACCTCTTACTCTATAGCATTTTTATCCTGCATACCACTTTTTCTAACTCCTTTTCAGTAGTATATGTTGGCCAGGAGCCTGCGCTAGTCTCTCAGCAATGTAAGAAAACGTCTTGTCTATTGTCTAACAGCCCATGACATTTTATATCTTTGAATTAAAAATCTTTTAAAGGCCTAGAAGCTGCCAATTTTTTGCACCCAAAAAGCTAGATCTAGATCCTCTGGGCTTTTTTTGTCTGGTTTTTCTGTTTGGTAATAAGTAAAAGCAAAAGCTGTGCTATTATTTTTTTTTAATTTTTATTAATTGCACAGTTTTAGCAGTGGCGAGATCAAAACTTCAGTTTTTTCAGTATAATCAGAATTTTACTACACAAGACACTACCGAAATTTCTTGAAAAGAAAGCAAGCTATGCCCCAGTACAAGTCTTACAATGTCCTCAGCAGGGGACTAGCCACTCTCATTGGAATCTGAGTCACCTGGCACATCAGAGGTTAATATTATTGAGGTGGTGGAACTGAGGTCTAGGCCTGAGCTACCTGGGTGTTTGGTACGGGTTGTTGTGTCTGTTTAGCAGGACATTTTGGCAAAACATGTTCTTATTTGGCCTCAAGAGAAACATTTTGCATTTGTAAAGTCCTTTTTATTACGAATATTTTTTTTCTGTTTTTCTTCCTTTTTCTTTTTTTTTTTTTTTTTGTTGGGTGAGGCCCCTCCTGAGGGGATTTTATGCAAGGAGCAAGCTCTGTTTTAAAAGCTCTTTTGCTCAAAAATATTGTCACTATCGTTTTCAAACTTAAGCAATGTTCTGGGAGGCTTTGGATATAAAGTGGGAGTTCTTAAGCCCTGGGGAGGCGCAAGCAGAGGTTGCAGTGGTCGCCTTAAATAAGACAACTTTTTTAAAGGTTTGGTTTGTGTAGAGGGGGAGGGGGCTCTCCAGGGCGCTCGGCCGCTGCGTCCTATAAGCACCCTCCTTCCTCGGAGGAAGAGTACAGTCTCTCTCCTTTTGTTTGCCAATGGCAGAAAATATGATCTGCGTAATAGGTGGAGACCCACTACGATCCACTGCTATAGTCTCTCCCATAGGCTATCTAACTAACAGCCTCATGACGGGGGTCCAGAACATCTGTAATAATATTTTACAGAGCAAAAGCATTTACAGGCCCATGCAAAGTATAATTAGTTTTTAGCTGTTTTATTACCTTTATCCAAGTATCTAAATCTCTTTTCTGGAAACCAAGGACATTGGTCTCATAACACTAGCCTTTTAATCTTTAATTTGTCTTTTTTGTTTAACAGTACAAAATTACTTGTATAAAGAGGTGTCATTGTTTTGAGTCATTGTTACCCGTGTCAGAAAATTAAGAGTTATAGAAAAGTCTGCCCTGACAAAAAGGTTTTACCTTAGCCAAGGGGGGTTTGTTTTAAACCCTAAGATAGCAGGTTCTTTTCAACCTCTAGAGCACCAGGTTTCTCTTAAACCCTTGAACACTTCCCACTCGTCCTCACCCTGTTTCTATCCTACAGGGGGGTCGTCGCCGGCACTCTGGAATGGGGTCCTAGCCGTACCCAAAACACTCAACACTGGGGGGAGTACCCCGAAAGCTACTCCGGGGGGGGGGAGTGATTAAGTCACTCCGGGGGGAGCAACAGAGGAGTGCTCCGGGGGGAGCAACGGAGAGGGCTCCGGGGGGAGCAGCAGAGAGTGCTCCGGGGAGCTTTTGCTCCGAGGAACCTATCTTCGAATAGCCTGTTCCGGGCGCCACTTGCCGGGTCCTGGCCCCGGTGGATCCAGGGAATTCGAAGGGTGGACGGCGTTGGCGTGGAAAGACTTGTTTGTTTATTAATTAAGATTAGATTAAGAAACTATAGTGTAATAAGAAGATTAAGTGGAGGAAGAGGGCTGAATAGCCTTGGTTTACGCGGAAGGCCAATAAAATTCCAGACAAGGAATTTGCACCATCTACGTTGGGCCACCGGCGCCCGCTTGAATATCTAAGGGTGCCTCGCCTTAAGCTCCCTTTCGTGCGGGTCTTAACAGCCGGGCAAGTAAGTAGACCTGGCGAGCCTCCGCGCCCCAGATGGAGATTCAGCCTGAAGTTAAAGTAAAGAGCAGAGAGAGGGAAGGGGAGAGAAGAGGAGAGAGAGAGACATGGGGGGAGCCAGAGTCCCAAGAAACCAGGCCGAGAGACTAGTTCGAGAAACTGGTCCGATCCTTTATTGTTCAGAAGGCCTTTTATACTTTTGATAAAACATGGAGATCAACGGGTAACACAGAATTATGTAGCGTTCGCAGCCCAGACTCTTTCTATACATCATTTTGTATACAAAAGGTCTCAGGTGATTTACATTATCTTCTGGCCAAGAAGCTTGTTAACACTTTTTAGCTCTCTTCCTTAATGAATGTTGATTTTGTTTCCCCTGAAGTGTTTTTCTTTAATTTGCATCTCCTTAAAGCATTAAAGTTACATCTCTATAGAACAAAGGTGCAGTGGGATATAACAAAGAAGGTACTTAACTCAAAGATCTAATGTTGCTAATACCAGGTCTACTACTTGTTTATCTATATGACCAACTATATCTAAAAATAAAGGATATGAAAATTTGGCAGCAAGCATTGACTCAACAAATGAAACTTTTAATCAGTCCTATTTTAAAGATTTTGACTCTTCGGAAGCCCCTACATTCCTAGGATGTTTTAAGCTTCCTGTGCCTCCTGCGGTCAGGAGGCCTCAAACAATCACACTCGCAGAGTCCTGCAGGCAGGCTAGAAAGCCATCGGAGGGGTTTTTAGATTGAAACACTCTTTCAAATGCAGAAGACTGAAACCCTGAATTGACTTTTTCCAGAAAATGTCAGAAGAGTGGAAAAGCAGAGCACAAAAGCCGGCGGATTTTTGTTGGGGTACATGCTTAGGAATTTCCAGAGGGGTCCCTGAAGTCTGAGCACGCCTTGCGTATGTCAGCTTCCTTCCTCATGACCTTGTCACCGGCGGGATTCCTCACACTGGCTCCCGGCAGCTTTCCCACAGGCTGTCCCACGTGCCACCGTGGTGTGAGTCGATCCTCGGCTTGAAAGTCGAGGCAGTGCAGGGAAAACAGGTTTCCCTGGAATGGACTGAGACATCTGGGGGACTCTGGAATGTGCACGACCCTGGAGTTCCTCTCGCCTTTCCTGTGGAGAGCGCCTCCACTTGAGATGCGACGGGAAAGCCGGGAATTCTTTCCCGACCACGCAGGGAAAGGATCCCTCCTCTCGAGCTAGGAGGCGGACACGGGGCTCCTCTGGATGTGGGCGGACTCTCGTGCTTCCTCTCGAGTGGAGTCGGGTATATCAGGGAACTTCTTGAGTTGCAGCAAGGGTGTGAAGGACCCTTTGGAAGTTCCAGAGGTTAGGTGTGATTAGCCTTGAGACGCCTCAGTGGAAATGGGCCTCATCTCGCCTGGAGGGCAGAACCTCCTGGATTTTCTCGAGTTGCGGCAGGTGCTCTCGACTTACGATGGGAACATCAGGGACCAGCTGTGGTGGCGTCAGGAAAGGCCAGTCCCCATGCGAGTTGCTCAGGGGCCTCTCGGATTCCTCTCCCGTCGATGCTGGGGCCTAAGACCTTGTGTAGAGTCAGTGCCGGAACCTGAGGATTCCTCTCCAGTGCTGACATGGATCTTGGGTACTTCTGGAGTCTCCCCAGGGGAGTCAGTCCTCGTCTCAAGTGGGGGCATGCACGTGCACTTTCCTTCCGAGCTGTAGCAGCAGGTGTCGCACTTCCCTTCGCGTGGATCAAGGGATCTGTGGCTTTCCCTCGAGGCTTTCCCACGAGGCTTTCCCACAGGGCTGTCCCACGTGCCACCGTGGTGTGAGTCGATCCTCGGCTTGAAAGTCGAGGCAGTGCAGGGAAAAGAGGTTTCCCTGGAATGGACTGAGACATCTGGGGGACTCTGGAATGGTGACATCGACCCTGGAGTTCCTCTCGCCTTTCCTGTGGAGAGCGCCTCCTCTTGAGATGCGACGGGAACGCCGGGAATTCTTTCCCGACCACGCAGGGAAAGTATCCCTCCTCTCTAGCTAGGAGGCGGAAACGGGTCTCCTCTGGATGTGGGCGGGACTCTCGTGCTTCCTGTCGAGTGGAGACGGGCTTGTCGGGAACTTCTTGAGTTGCAGCAAGGGTGTGAATTACCCTTTGGAAGTTCCAGAGTTTAGGTGTGATTAGCCTCGAGACCCCTCAGCGGAAATGGGCCTCATCTCGCCAGGAGAGCAGAACCTCCTGGATTTTCTCGAGTTGCAGCAGGTACTCTCGACTTACGACGGGGACATCAGGGACCCCCTCTTGTGGCCTCACGAAAGGCCAGTCCCCATGCGAGTTGCTCGGGGCCTCTCAGGATTCCTCTCCCGTCGATGCCGGGGCCTAAGACCTTGTTTGGAGTCGGTGCCGGAACGTGAGGATTCCTCTCCAGGGCTGACGTGGATCTTGGGGTACTTCTGGACTCTCCTCAGGGTAGTCAGTCCTCGTCTCGAGTGGGGGCATGCACGTGCGCTTTCCTCCCGAGCTGTAGCAGCAGTGTCTCACTTCCCTTCGGGTTGATCAAAGCAACTGTGCTTTCCCTCGAGGCTTTCCCACGAGGCTTTCCCTCGAGGCTTTCCAACGAGGCTTTCCCACAGGGCTGTCCCACGTGCCACCATGGTGTGAGTCGATCCTCGGCTTGAAAGTCGAGGCAGTGCAGGGAAAACAGGTTTCCCTGGAATGGACTGAGACATCTGGGGGACGCTGGGAATGGTGGCCCGACCCTGGATTTCCTCTCGCCTTTCCTGTGGAGATCGCCTCCTCTTTAGATGCGCCGGGAACACTGGGAACTCTTTCCCGATCACTGAGGGAAAGGATCCCTCCTCTCGAGCTAGGAGGCGGAAACGGGGCTCCTCTGGATGTGGGCGGGACTCTCGTGATTCCTCTCAGAGTGGAGACGGGTATGTTGGGGATCTTATTGAGTTGCAGCAAGGGTGTGAAGGACCCTTTGGGAAGTTCCAGAGGTTAGGTGTGATTAGCCTTGAGACACCTCAGCGGAAATGGTCCTCATGTCGCCTGGAAGGGAGAACCTCCTGGATTTTCTCAAGTTGCTGCTGGTGCTCTCGACCTACGACGGGGACCTCAGGGACCCGCTCTGGTGGCCTCAGGAAAGGACAGTCCCCATGCGAGTTGCTCGGGGAGACTCCCGGGATTCCTCTCCCGTCGATGCTGGGGCCTAAGACCTTTGTGGAGTCGGTGCCGTAAAGTGAGGGTTCCTCTCCAGTGCTGACATGGATCTTGGGGTACTTCTGGAGTCTCCCCAGGGAGTCAGTCCTCGTCTCGAGTGGGGGCATGCACGTGTACTTTCCTCCCGACCTGAAGCAGCAGTGTCACGCTTCCCTTCGCGTGGATCAAAGCATCTGTGGCTTTCCCTCGAGGCTTTCCCACCAGGCTTTCCCACAGGGCTGTCCCACGTGCCACCGTGGTGTGAGTCGATCCTCGGCTTGAAAGTCGAGGCAGTGCAGGGAAAACAGGTTTCCCTGGAATGGACTGAGACATCTGGGGGACTCTGGAATGGTGCACGACCCTGGAGTTCCTCTCGCCTTTCCTGTGGACAGCGCCTCCTCTTGAGATGCGACGGGAACGCCGGGAATTCTTTCCCGACCACGCAGGAAAAGGATCCCTCCTCTCGAACTTGGAGGCGGAAACGGGGCTCCTCTGGATGTGGCCGGGACTCTCGTGCTTCCTCTCGAGTGGAGCCGGGTATGTTGGGGAACTTCTTGAGTTGCAGCAAGGGTGTGAAGGATCCTTTGGAATTCCAGAGGTTAGGTGTGTTTAGAGTCGAGACGCCTTAGCGGAAATGGGCCTCATCTCCCCTGGAGGGGAGAATCTCCTGGATTTTTTCGAGTTGTGGTACGTGCTCTCGCCTTACGACGGGGACCACTGGGACCCGCTCTGGTGGCCTCAGGAAAGGCCAGTCCCCATGCGAGTTGCTCGGGGGCCTCTCGGGATTCCTCTCCCATCGATGCCAGGGCCTAAGACCTTGTGTTGAGTCGGTGCCTGCCGGGGTCCAGCCCCGGTGGATCCAGGGAATTCGAAGCGTGGACGGCGTTGGCGTGGAAAGACTTGTTTGTTTATTAATGTAAGATTAGATTAAGAAACTATAGTGTAGTAAGAAGATTAAATGGAGGAAGAGGGCTGAATAGCTTGGTTTACGCGGAGGACAATAAAATTCCAGACAAGGAATTTGCACCATCTACGTTGGGCCACCGGCGCCCGATTGAATATCTAAGGTGCCTCGCCTTAAGCTCCCTTTCGTGCGGGTCTTAACAGCCGGGCAAGTAAGTAGACCTGGCGAGCCTCCGCGCCCCAGATGGAGATTCAGCCTGAAGTTAAAGTAAAGAGCAGAGAGAGGGAAGGGGAGAGAAGAAGAGAGAGAGAGAGACATGGGGGAGCCAGAGTCCCAAGAAACCAGGCCGAGAGACTAGTTCGAGAAACTGGCCCCCATCCTTTATTGTTCAGAAGGCCTTTTATACTTTGATAAAACACGGAATCAATGGGTAACACAAAATTATGTAGCGTTGGCAACCCAGATTCTTTCCGTATATCATTTTGTATACAAAAGGTCTCAGGTGATTTACATTATCTTTTGGACAAGAGGCTTGTTAACACTTTTTGGCTCTCTTCCTTAATGAATGTTAATTTTGTTTCCCCTGAAGTGTTTTTTTTTTAATCTGCATCTCCTTAAAGCATTAAAGTTACATCTCTATAGAACAAAGGTGCAGTGGGATATAACAAAGAAAGTACTTAACTCAAAGATCTAATGTTGCTAATACCAGGTCTACTACTTGTTTTTCTATATACCAACTATATCTAAAAATAAAGGATATGAAAATTTGGCAGCAAGCATTGACCCAAAAAATGAAACCTTTAATCAGTCCTATTCTAAAGATTTTGACTCCTCGGAAGCTCCTACATTCCTAGGATGTTTTAAGCTTCCTGTGCCTCCTGCGGTCAGGAGGCCTCAAACAATCACATGCGCAGCTGTACGAGTCCTGCAGGCAGGCTAGACAGCCATCGGAGGGTTTTTTTGGATTGAAACACTCTTTCAAATGCAGAAGACTAAAGCCCTGAATTGACTTTTTCCAGAAAATGTCAGAAGAGTGGAAAAGCAGAGCACAAAAGCCGGCAGATTTTTGTTGGGGTACGTGCTTAGGAATTTGCAGAGGGTTCCCTGAAGTCTGAGCACGCCTTTCGTATGTCTGCTTCCTTCCTCATGACCTTGTCACGGGCGGGATTCCTCACACTGGCTCCCAGCATCTCACCCTTTTTTTTTTTAAATAATTAATTATTTATGTTTAAAATCAGGTGCAGTTCGGTCGCGAGATTCCGAATGCTCTGCCGAAGAATCTAGACAATACAGGGAAGAATGATTACGAGGAGCAAGATTATAAAGGGTAGACAGAATAGTCTTTCCAGAAATGAAGTTAGAGAAAGTGTGGAAAAAGTCATTGGCTTCTCCTGCGGTGGTAAAATCTAATCGGGAGTGTTCCAAGGTCTGAATCTGGTTATGCAGTTTCCCTAAGTCTAAACTAATATCTGAGCTGTTCCAAAACACCTAAAACTTGATTTTTTAACATATTGGGCATTTACACTTGTTGAGTCAATGACCGCTGCCATAGTAACAATAACAGTTACTGTAACACAGCAAGAACATAATTATCATATCAATAAGTTGTTACAGTTACAGGACATCTTTAAAACCACAAAAGAGCAGACATTACTTTGAGGAGTTAAACAAGATGAAAACATCCATGGTTCACAAAGTCGCTACATTAGGTACGTTAAGTTTTCTGGAATCATTGGTGAAAAGAAGAACATAAGGAGAGGATAGACAAGCCAAAATAGAGTAAATAGAGTCATTTTCTGGTTGGAGTTTGCGCTGCAGCAGCTGTTAGTCCCGCCGGGATCTTGATGTTTCTTTTGCCTCTTCTGCCGGTGGGAGCAGCGGCCTTCACCCCGCCCTCTGACACTGGCGCTGTTACGGGGCTGCGAGTGCGGTGCACTGGGTTCCGTCAGTCAGGCTGGCCCCGCCCGCAGCTTTTGGTGCACGGCTGTTTCCCGCGGCGGTGGCGGCAGAGAAGTTCCCTTTTTCTTTTTGTGGCGAATCAGTCTGTCCGGGATCCAAATTGACGAATCTGCACCCTGTGGAAAAAATATAAACACTTCCTCGACCCGCAGCAAATTCTGGGTCGGGATCTTTTTGTTATCTGGAGATCTTTTTGCTTTACCAATGGCTTTTTATTTTACTGTTCCAAACGAATCAGCATTTAACTTATTACAAAGAGAACATGTTG
>NW_017190660.1:0-11178 GCF_001704415.2 Capra hircus | reverse complement strand
GTGGCCTCAGCCAAAAGGCGACAGTCCCAGGCGAATGCACGGGCGCCTCTCGGGAATCCCTCTCCGTCGATGCCGGGGCCTAAGACCTTGTGTGTGAGTCGGTGCCGGAACCTGAGGATTCCTCTCCAGTGCTGACATAGATCTTGGGGTATTTCTGGAATCTCCCCAGGAGAGTGAGTCCTCGACTTGAGTGGGGGCATGCACGTGCCGCTTTTCTCCCGAAGCTGTAGCAGCAGTATCACGCTTCCCTTCGCGTGGACTCAAGGGATCTGTGGCTTTCCATCGAGGCTTTCCCAGGAGGCTTTCCCACGAGGCTTTCCCACGAGGCTTTCCCACAGGGCTGTCCCACGTGCCCACCGTGGTGTGAGTCGATCCTCGGCTTGAAGGTAGACGCAGTGCAGGGAAAACAGGTTTCCCTGGAATGGACTGAGACATCTGGGGGACTCTGGGAATGGTGGCACGACGCTGGAGTTCCTCCTGCCTTTCCTGTGCAGAGCGCCTCCTCTTGAGAAGCGACGGGAACGCGGGGAATTCATTTCCCCACCTCGCAGGGAAAGGATCCCTCCTCTCGAGCTAGGAAGCGGAAACGGAGCTCCTCTGGATGTGGGTCGGAACTATCATGCTTCTTCTAGTGTGGAGACGGGTAAGTCGGGGAACTTCTTGAGTTGCAGCAAAGGTTTGAAGGACCCTTTGGAAGTTCCAGAGGTGAGGTGTGGTTAGCCTCAAGACGCCTCAGCGGAAATGGGCCTCATGTCGCCTGGAGGGGAGAACCTCCTGGATTTTCTCGAGGTTGCGGCAGGTGCTCTCGAAGTACGACGGGGACCTCAGGGACCCACTCTGGTGTCCTCAGGAAAGGCCAGTCCCCAAGAGAGTTGCTCGGGGTCCCCTCGGGATTCCACTCCCGTCGAAGCTGGGGCCTAAGACCTTGTGTGGAGCCAGTGCCGGAACCTGTGGATTCCTGTCCAGTGCTGACATGAATCTTGGGTACTTCTGGATACTCCCCAGGGGAGTCAGTCCTCCTCTCGAGTGGGGGAATGCACGTGTGCTTTCCTCCCGAGCTGTAGCAGCTAGTGTCCGTTTCCCTTCGCGTGGATCAAGGGATCTGTGGCTTTCCCTCGAGGCTTCCTCACGAGGCTTTCCCACGAGGCTTTCCCACAGGGCTGTCCCACGTGCCAGCATGGTGTGAGTCGATCCTCGGCTTGAAAGACGAAGCAGTGCAGGGAAAACAGGTTTCCCTGGAATGGACTGAGACATCTGGGGGACTCTGGGAATGGTGGCAAGAATCTGGAGTTCCTCTCGCCTTTCCTGTCGAGAGCGCCTCCTCTTGAGATGCGACGGGAACGCCGGGAATTCTATCCCTACGACGCAGGGGAAGGATGCCTCCTCTCGAGCTTGGAGGCGGAAACGGGGCTCCTCTGGATGTGGGCGGGACTCTCGTGCTTCCTCTCGAGTGGAGACGGGTATGTCGGGGAACTTTTGATTTGCAGCAAGGGTGTGAAGGACCCTTTGGAAGTTCCAGAGGTTAGGTGTGATTAGCCTCGAGACGACTCAGCGGAAATGGGCCTCATTTCACCTGGAGGGGAGAACCTCCTGGATTTTCTCGAGTTGCGGTAGGTGCTTCTCGACTTACGACGGGGACCTCAGGTACCAGCTCTGGTGGCCTCAGGAAAGGCCAGTCCCCATGCGAGTTGCTCGGGGCCTCTCGGGATTCCTCTCCCGTCGGATGCCGGGGCCTAAGACCTTGTGTGGAGTTGGTGCCGGAACCTGAGGATTCCTCTCCAGTGCTGACATGGATCTTGGGGTACTTCTGGAGTCTCCCCAGGGGAGTCAGTCCTCGTCTCGAGTGGGGGCGTGCACGTGCGCTTTCCTCGCGAGCTGTAGGAGCAGTGTGGCGCTTCCCTTCGCGTAGTATCAAGGGATCTGTGGCTTTCCTGGCTTCCAGAGGCTTTCCCAGATTTCCAGGGCTGTCCCACGTGCCACCGTGGTGTGAGTCGATCCTCGGCTTCAAAGTCGAGGCAGTGCAGGGAAAACTGGTTTCTCCTGGAATGTACTGAGACATCTGGGGGACTCTGGGAATGGTGGCACCGACCCTGGAGTTCCTATCGCCTTTCCTGTGGAGAGCGCCTCCTCTTGAGATGCGACGGAAACGCCGGGAATTCTTTCCCGACCACGCAGGGAAAGGATCCCACCTCTCAATCTAGGAGGCCTAAACGGGGCTCCTCTGTATGTGGGCGGGACTCTCGTGCTTCCTCTCGAGTGGAGTCGGGTATGTCGGGGAACTTCTTCAGTTGCAGCAAGGGTGTGAAGGACCCTTTGGAAGTTCCAGACTTTAAGTGTGAATAGCCTCGAGACGCCTCAATGGAAATGTTCCTCATCTCGCCTGGAGGGGAGAACCTCCCGGATTTTCTCGAGTTGCGGCAGGTGCTCTTGACTTCTGACGGGGACCTCAGGACCTGCTCCGGTGGCCTCAGGAAAGGCCAGTCCCCATGCGAGTTGCTCGCGGGCCTCTCGGGATTCCTCTCCCGTCGATGCTGGGGCCTAAGACCTGGTGTGGATTCGGTGCCGGAACGTGAGCTTTCCTCTCCAGTGCTGACATGGATCTTGGGGTACTTCTGGAGTCTCCCCAGGGGAGTCAGTCCTCGTCTCGAGAGGGGTATGCACGTGCCCTTTCCTCCCTAGCTGTGGCAGCTGTTTGGCACTTCCCTTCGCGTGGATCAAGGGATCTGTGGCTTTCCATTGAGGCTTTCCCAGGAGGCTTTCCCACGAGGCTTTCCCACGAGGCTATCCCTTGAGGCTTTCCCACAGGGCTGTCCCACGTGCCACCGTGGTGTGAGTCGATCCTTGGCTTGAAAGCCGATGCAGTGCAGGGAAAACAGGTTTCCCTGGAATGGACGGAGACATCTGGGGGACTCTGGGAATGGTGGCACGACCCTGGAGTTCCTCTCGCCTTTCCTGTGGAGAGCGCCTCCTCTTGAGATGCGACGGGAACTTCGGGAATTCTTTCCCGACCACGCAGGGAAAGGATCCCTCCTCTCGAGCTAGGAGGCGGAAACGGGGCTCCTCTGGATGTGGGGTGAACTCTCGTGCTTCCTCTCGAGTGGAGACGGGTATGTCGGGGATCTTCTTGAGTTGCAGCAAGGGTGTGAAGGACCCTTTGGAAGTTCCAGAGGTTAGGTGTGATTAGCCTCGAGACGCCTCAGCGGAAATGGGCCTCATCTCGCCTGGAGGGGAGAACCTCCTGGATTTTCTCGAGTTGCGGCAGGTGCTCTCGGCTTACGACGGGGACCTCAGGGACCCGCTGGTGGCCTCAGGAAAGGCCAGTCCCCATGCGAGTTGCCCGGGGCCTCTCGGGATTCCTCTCCCGTCGATCCGGGGCCTAAGACCTTGTGTGGAGTCGGTGCCTGGAACCTGAGGATTCCTCTTCAGTTCCAACATGGATCTTGGGGTACTTCTGGAGTCTCCCCGGGCAGTCAGTCCTCGTCTCAAGTGGGGGCCATGCACGTGCGCTTTCCTCTCGAGCTGTAGCAGCAGTGTCACGCTTCCCTTCGCGTGGATCAAGGGATCTGTGGCTTTCCCTCGAGGCTTTCCCACGAGGCTTTCCCACGAGGCTTTCCCACAGGGCTGTTCCACAGTGCCACCGTGGTGTGAGTCGATCCTTCGGCTTGAAAGTCGAGGCAGTGCAGGGAAAACAGGTTTCCCTGGAATGGACTGAGACATCTGGGGTCTCTGGGAATGGTGGCACGACCCTGGAGTTCCTCTCGCCTTTCCTGGTGGAGAGCGCCTCTTCTTGAGATGCGACGGGAACGCGGGGAATTCTTTCCCCACCACGCAGTGAAAGGATCCCTCCTCTCGAGCTAAGAGGCAGAAACGGGGCTCCTCTGGATGTTGGGCGGATTCTCGTGCTTCCTCTCGAGTGGAGACGGGTATGTCGGGGTAACTTCTTGAGTTGCAGCAAGGGTGTGAAGGACCCTTTGGAATTTACCAGATGTTAGGTGTGATTAGCCTCGAGACGCCTCAGCGCAAATGGGCCTCATCTCGCCTGGAGGGGAGAACCTCCTGGATTTTCTCGAGTTGCGGCATGTGCTCTCGATTTACGACGGGGACCTCAGGGACCCGCTCTGGTGGCCTCAGGAAAGGTCAGTCCTCATGCGAGTTACTCGGGGGCCTCTCGGGTTTCCATCTCCCGTCGATGCTGGGGCCTAAGATCTTGTGTGGAGACAGTGCCCGAACCTGAGCATTCCTCTCCAGTGCTGACATGGATCTTGGGGTACTTCTGCAGTCTCCCCAGGGGAGTCAGTCCTTCGTCTAGAGTGGTGGCATGCACGTGCGCTTTCCTTCCGAGCTGTAGCAGCAGTGTCGCTCTTCCCTTCGCGTGGATCAAGGGATCTGTGGCTTTCCCTCGAGGCTTTCCCACGAGGCTTTCCCACTAGGCTTTCCCACAGGGCTATCCCACGTGCCACCGTGGTGTGAGTCGATCCTCGGCTTGAAAGTCGAGGCAGTGCAGGGAAAACAGGTTTCCCTGGAATGGACTGAGACATCTGGGGACTACTGGGAATGGTGGCACGACCCTGGAGTTCCTCTCGCCTTTCCTGTGGAGAGCGCCTCCTCTTGATGATGCGACGGGAACGCTGGAATTCTTTCCCCGACCACGCAGGGAAAGGATCCCTCCACTCGAGCTAGGAGGCGAAACGTGGCTCCTCTGGATGTGGGCTGGACTCTCGTGCTTCCTCTCGAGTGGAGACGGGTATGTCGGGGAACTTCTTGAGTTGCAGCAAGGGTGTGAAGGACCCTTTGGAATTTCCAGATGTTAGGTGTGATTAGCCTCGAGACGCCTCAGCGGAAATGGGCCTCATCTCGCCTGGAGGGGAGAACCTCCTGGATTTTCTCGAGTTGCGGCAGGTGCTCTCGACTTACGACGGGGACCTCAGGGACCCGCTCTGGTGGCCTCAGGAAAGGCCAGTCCCCATGCGAGTTGCTCGGGGGCCTCTCGGGATTCCTCTCCCGTCGATGCCAGGGCCTAAGACCTTGTGTGGAGTCGGTGCCGGAACTGAGGATTCCATCTCCAGTGCTGACATGGATCTTGGGGTACTTCTGGAGTCTCCCCAGGGGAGTCAGTCCTCGTCTCAAGTGGGGGCATGCACGTGCGCTTTCCTCTCGAGCTGTAGCAGCAGTGTCACGCTTCCCTTCGCGTGGATCAAGGGATCTGTGGCTTTCCCTTCGAGGCTTTCCCACGAGGCTTTCTCCACGAGGCTTTCCCACAGGGCTGTCCCACGAGCCACCGTGGTGTGAGTCGATCCTCGGCTTGAAGGTCGAGGCAGTGCAGGGATAACAGGTTTCCCTGGAATGGACTGAGACATCTGGGGGACTCTGGGAATGGTGGCACGACCTTGGAGTTCCTCTCGCCTTTCCTGTGGAGAGCGCCTCCTCTTGAGATGCGACGGGATCGCCAGGAATTCTTTCCCGAAAACGCAGGGAAAGGATCCCTCCTCTCGAGCTAGGAGGTGGAAACGGGGCTCCTCTGGATGTGGGCAGAACTCTCGAGCTTCCTCTCGAGTGGAGATGGGTATGTCGGGAAAATTCTTGAGTTGCAGCAAGGGTGTGAAGGACCCTTTGGAAGTTCCAGAGGTTAGGTGTGATTAGCCTCGAGACGCCTCAGCGGAAATGGGCCTCACCTCGCCTGGAGGGGAGAACCTCCTGGATTTTCTCGAGTGGCGGCAGGTGCTCACGACTTACGACGGAGACCACAGGGACCCGCTCTGGTGATCTCAGGAAAGGACAGTCCCCAAGCGAGTTGCTTGGGGGACTCTCTGGGATTCCTCTCCCGTCGATGCCGGGGCCTAAGACCTTGTGTGGAGTCTTTGCCGGAACCTGAGCATTCCTCTCCAGCGCTGAAAAGGATCTTGGGGTAATTCTGCAGTCTCCCCAGGGGAGTCAGTCCTCGTCTCGAGTGGGGGCATGCACGTGCGCTTTCCTCCCGAGCTGTAGCAGCAGTGTCGCGCTTCCCTTCGCGTGGATCAAGGGATCTGTGGCTTTCCCTGGAGGTTTTCCCACGAGGCTTTCCCACGAGGCTTTCCCACAGGGCTGTCCCACGTGCCACCGTGGTGTGAGTCGATCCTCGGCTTGAAAGTCGAGGCAGTGCAGGGAAAACAGGTTTCCCTGGAATGGACTGAGACATCTCGGGGACTCTGGGAATGATGGCACGACCCTGGAGTTCCTCTAGCCTTTCCTGTGGAGAGCGCCTCCTCTTGAGATGCGATGGAAACGCCGGGAATTCTTTCCCGACCACGCAGGGAAAGGATCCCTCCTCTCGAGCTAGGAGGCGGAAACGGGCTCCTCTGGATGTGGGCGGGACTCTCGTGCTTCCTCTCGAGTGGAGACGGGTATGTCGGGGAACTTTTTGAGTTGCAGCAAGGGTGTGAAGGACCCTTTGGAAGTTCCAGAAGTTAGGTGTCATTAGCCTCGAGAGGCCTCAGCGCAAATGGGCCTCATCTCGCCTGGAGGGGAGAACCTCCTGGATTTTCTCAAGTTGCGGCAGGTGCTCTCGACTTACGACGGGGACATCAGGGACCCGCTCTGGTGGCCTCAGGAAAGCCCAGTCCCCATGCGAGTTGCTCGGGGGCCTCTCGGGATTCCTCTCCCGTCGATGCCGGGGCCTAAGACCTTGTGTGGAGTCGGTGCCCGAAACTGAGGATTCCTCTCCAGTGCTGACATGGATCTTGGGGTACTTCTGCAGTCTCCCCAGGGGAGTCAGTCCTCCTCTCGAGTGGGGGCATGCACGTGTGCTTTCCTCCCAGCTGTAGCAGCAGTGTCACGCTTCCCTTCCCATGGATCAAAGGATCTGTGGCTTTCCTTCGAGGCATTCCCACGAGGCTTTCCCACGAGGCTTTCCCACCAGGCTTTCCCACAGGGCTGTCCCATGTGCCACCGTGATGTGAGTCGATCCTCGGCTTGAAAGTCGAGGCAGTGCAGGGAAAACAGGTTTCCCTGGAATGGACTGAGAATTCTGGGTGCTCTGGGAATGGTGACACGACACTGGAATTCCTATCGCCTTTCCTGTGGAGAGGGCCTCCTCTTGAGATGCAAGGGAACACTGGGAATTCTTTCCCGATCACGCAGGGAAAGGATTCCTCCTCTCGAGCTAGGAGGCGGAAACGCGGCACCTCTGGTTGTGGGCGGGACTCTCGTGCTTCCTCTCGAATGGAGACGGGTATGTCGGGGAACTTCTTGAGTTGCAGCAAAGGTGTGAGGGACCCTTTGGAAGTTCCAGATGTTAGATGTGATTACCTCAAGACTCCTCAGCGGAAATGGGCCTCATCTCGCCTGGAGGGGAGAACCTCCTGGATTTTCTCGAGTTGCGACAGGTGCTCTCGACTTACATCGGGGATCTCAGGGACCCGCTCTGGTGGCCTCAGGAAAGGCCAGTCCCCATGCGAGTTGCTCGGGGCCTCTCGGGATTCCTCTCCCGTCGATGCCGGGGCCTAAGACCTTGTGTGGAGTCGGTCCCGGACCCTGAGGATTCCTCTCCATTGCTGACATGGATCTTGGGGTACTTCTGGAGTCTCTCCAGGGGAGTCAGTCCTCGTCTCGAGTGGGGGCATGCACGTGCGCTTTCCTCCCGAGCTGTAACAGCAGTGTCAAGCTTCCCTTCTTGTGGATCAAGGGATCTGTGGCTTTCCCTTGGAGGCTTTCCCAGGAGGCTTTCCCAGGAAGTTTTCCCACAGGGCTATCCCACGAGCCACCGTGGTGTGAGTCGATCCACGGCTTGAAAGTCGAGGCAGTGCAGGGAAGACAGGTTTCCCTGGAATGGACTGAGACATCTGGGGGACTCTGGGAATGGTGGCACGACCCTGGAGTTCCTCTCGCCTTTCATGTGGAGAGCGCCTCCTCTTGAGATGCGACGGGAACGCCGGGAATTCTTTCCCGACCACGCAGGGAAAGGATCCCACCTCTCAATCTAGGAGGCCTAAACGGGGCTCCTCTGTATGTGGGCGGGACTCTCGTGCTTCCTCTCGAGTGGAGTCGGGTATGTCGGGGAACTTCTTCAGTTGCAGCAAGGGTGTGAAGGACCCTTTGGAAGTTCCAGACTTTAAGTGTGAATAGCCTCGAGACGCCTCAATGGAAATGTTCCTCATCTCGCCTGGAGGGGAGAACCTCCCGGATTTTCTCGAGTTGCGGCAGGTGCTCTTGACTTCTGACGGGGACCTCAGGGACCTGCTCCGGTGGCCTCAGGAAAGGCCAGTCCCCATGCGAGTTGCTCGCGGGCCTCTCGGGATTCCTCTCCCGTCGATGCTGGGGCCTAAGACCTGGTGTGGATTCGGTGCCGGAACGTGAGCTTTCCTCTCCAGTGCTGACATGGATCTTGGGGTACTTCTGGAGTCTCCCCAGGGGAGTCAGTCCTCGTCTCGAGAGGGGTATGCACGTGCCCTTTCCTCCCTAGCTGTGGCAGCTGTTTGGCACTTCCCTTCGCGTGGATCAAGGGATCCGTGGCTTTCCATTGAGGCTTTCCCAGGAGGCTTTCCCACGAGGCTTTCCCACAAGGCTATCCCTCGAGGCTTTCCCACAGGGCTGTCCCACGTGCCACCGTGGTGTGAGTCGATCCTTGGCTTGAAAGCCGATGCAGTGCAGGGAAAACAGGTTTCCCTGGAATGGACGGAGACATCTGGGGGACTCTGGGAATGGTGGCACGACCCTGGAGTTCCTCTCGCCTTTCCTGTGGAGAGCGCCTCCTCTTGAGATGCGACGGGAACTTCGGGAATTCTTTCCCGACCACGCAGGGAAAGGATCCCTCCTCTCGAGCTAGGAGGCGGAAACGGGGCTCCTCTGGATGTGGGGTGAACTCTCGTGCTTCCTCTCGAGTGGAGACGGGTATGTCGGGGATCTTCTTGAGTTGCAGCAAGGGTGTGAAGGACCCTTTGGAAGTTCCAGAGGTTAGGTGTGATTAGCCTCGAGACGCCTCAGCGGAAATGGGCCTCATCTCGCCTGGAGGGGAGAACCTCCTGGATTTTCTCGAGTTGCGGCAGGTGCTCTCGGCTTACGACGGGGACCTCATGGGACCCGCTGGTGGCCTCAGGAAAGGCCAGTCCCCATGCGAGTTGCCCGGGGGCCTCTCGGGATTCCTCTCCCGTCGATCCCGGGCCTAAGACCTTGTGTGGAGTCGGTGCCGGAACCTGAGGATTCCTCTTCAGTTCCAACATGGATCTTGGGGTACTTCTGGAGTCTCCCCCGGGCAGTCAGTCCTCATCTCGAGTGGGGGCATGCACGTGCGCTTTCCTCCCGAGTTGTGGCAGCAGTGTGGCGCTTCCATTCGCGTGGATCAAGGGATCTGTGGCTTTCCATCGAGGCTTTCCCAGGAGGCATTCCCAGGAGGCTTTCCCACGAGGCTTTCCCACAGGGCTGTCCCACGTGCCACCGTGGTGTGAGTCGATCCTCGGCTTGAAAGTCGAGGCAGTGCAGGGAAAACAGGTTTCCCTGGAATGGACTGAGACATCTGGGGGACTCTGGAAATGGTGTCACGATCCTGGAGTTCCTCTCGCCTTTCCTGTGGAGAGGGCCTCCTCTTGAGTTGCGACGGGAACGCCGGGAATTCTTTCCCGACCACGCAGGGAATGGATCCCTCCTCTCGAGCTAGGAGGCGGAAACGGGGCTCCTCTGGATGTGGGCAGAACTCTCGTGCTTCCTCTCGAGTGGAGACGGGTATGTCGGGGAACTTCTTGAGTTACAGCAAGGGTGTGAAAGGACCCTTTGGATGTTCCAGATGTTAGATGTGATTAGCCTCGAGACGCCTCAGTGGAAATGGGCCTCATGTCGCCTGGAGGGGAGAACCTCCTGGATTTTATCGAGTTGCGGCAGGTGCTCTCGACTTTCGACGGGGACCTCAGGGACCCGCTCTGGTGGCCTCAGGAAAGGCCAGACCCCATGCGAGTTGCTCGGGGGCCTCTCCGGATTCCTCTCCCTTCGATGCCGGGGCCTAAGACCTTGTGTGGAGTCGGTGCCGGAACCTGAGGATTCCTCTCCAGTGCTGGCATGGATCTTGGGGTACATCTGGAGTCTCCCCCGGGGAGTCAGTCCTCATCTCGAGAGGGAGCATGCACGTGCGCTTTCCTCCCGAGTTGTGGCAGCAGTGTAGCGCTTCCATTCGCGTGGATCAAGGGATTTGTGGCTTTCCCTCGAGGCTTTCCCACGAGGCTTTCCCACAGGGCTGTCCCACGTGCCACCGTGGTGTGAGTCGATCCTCGGCTTGAAAGTGGAGGCAGTGCAGGGAAACAGGTTCCCTGGAATGGACTGAGACATCTGGGGGACTCTGGGAATGGTGGCACGACGCTGGAGTTCCTCTCACCTTTCCTGTGGAGAGCGCCTCCTCTTGAGATGCGAGGGAAACGCCGGGAATTTTTTCCCGAGCACGCAGGGAAAGGATCCCTCCATCGATCTAGCAGGCAGAAACAGGGCTCCTCTGGATGTGGGCGGGACTCTCGTGCTTCCTCTCGAGTGGAGACGGGTATGTCGGGGAACTTCTTGAGTTGCAGCAAGGGTGTGAAGGACCCTTTGGAAGTTCCAGAGGTTAGGTGTGAATAGCCTCGAGACGCCTCAGCTGGAAATGGGCCTCATCTCGCCTGGAGGGGAGAACCTCCTGGATTTTCTCGAGTTGCGGCAGGTGCTCTCGACTTACGACGGGGACCTCAGGGACCGCTCCTGGTGGCCTCAGGAAAGGCCAGTACCCCATTCGAGTTGCTCGGGGCCTCTTGGGATTCCTCTCCCGTCGAAGTCCGGGGCCTAAAACATTGTGTGGAGTCGGTGCCGGAAACTGAGGATTCCTCTCCAGTGCTGACATGGAACTTGGGGTACTTCTGGAGTCTCCCCAGGGGAGTCAGTCCTCGTCTCGAGTTGGGGCCTGCACGGTGTGCTTTCCTCTCGAGCTGTAGCAGCAGTGTCACGCTGGTAAGACCTTGTGTGGCGTCGGTGCCGTGGACCTGAGAATTCCTCTCCAGTGCTGACATAGATCTTGGGGTACTTCTGAGTCTCCCAGGGGGTCAGTCCTCGTCTCGAGTGGGGGCATGCACGTGCGCTTTCCTCTCGAGCTGTAGCAGCAGTGTCACGCTTCCCCTTCGCTTGGATCAAGGGATCTGTGGCTTTCCCTTCTGGATGTTTCCCACGTTTCCACGAGGCGTTTCCCACAGGGCT
>NW_017190659.1:0-21906 GCF_001704415.2 Capra hircus | reverse complement strand
ACTGCTGAGCCACCTGGCAAGTCCTGAATAGGAGGGTAATCAGCTAAAGCCCTGGGCCCCTTTCTCCTTTCCCTCCCGCTGGTGGTGAGTGGATACAGAAGTGGGAGTGCGTGATGGTGCCCCCTGGTGGCTGCGTCCTGTCTGGAACTCCTACAGAGGGGCTGCGCTTCTAGATTCAGGATCCTGAGTTTTCCACAGGGCATGTCTGCAGGCACAGCACCGGAGATGATGGGACATCTCCCCTCCTCCATAAGCTCAGATATGCACATGACACCACCCTTATGGCAGAAAGCAAAGAAGAACTAAAGAGCCTCTTGATCAAAGTGAAAGAGGAGAGTGAAAACATTGGCTTAAAGCTCACCATTCAGTAAACTAAGATCATGGCATCTGGTCCCATCACTTCATGGCAAATAGATGGGGAAACAGTGGAAATGGTGAGAGACTTTATTTTCGGCGGGCTCCAAAATCACAGCAGATGGTGACTGCAGCCATGACATTAAGAGCGTATTAAAAAAAGCAGAGACATTACTTTGCCAACCAAGGTCCGTCTAGTCAAGGCTATGGGTTTTCCAGTGGTCATGTATGGATGTGAGAGTTGGACTGTGAAGAGCTGAGCGCCGAAGAATTGATGCTTTTGAACTGGTGTTGGAGAAGACTCTTGAGTCCCTTGGACTGCAAGGAGATTCAACCAGTCCATCCTAAAGGAGATCAGTTCTGAATATTCATTGGAAGAACTGACACAGATCCTGAAACTCCAATACCTTGGCCACCTGATGGGAAGAACTGACTCACTTGAAAAGACCCTGATGCTGGGAAAGATTGAAGGCAGGAGAAGGGGATGGCAGAGAATGAGATGGTTGGATGGCACCACCGACTCAGTGGACATGAGTCTGAGTAAACTCTGGGAGTTAGGGATGGACAAGGAGGCCTGGCATGCTGCAGTCCATGGAGTTGCAAAGAGTCGGAGATGCCTGAGCAGCAGAACTGTACTGAACTGAACACTTCCTTGAGGAAGGGAAGTGAGGAGGGACAGTGACCACAGCTCTAGAAATTCAGCCTCCCCATGTCCCAGCCTCCGACAATGAGCTTGTCTTGGTAGGACTGACCCGATCCTGGCTAGGGCCAGGGTTCGTTTCAGTCTGGGAATAGCTACGACAAACCTAGACAGTGTATTCAACAGCAGACACATCACTTTGCC
Organism: Capra hircus; assembly: GCF_001704415.2. Taxonomy (NCBI): domain Eukaryota; kingdom Metazoa; phylum Chordata; class Mammalia; order Artiodactyla; family Bovidae; genus Capra; species Capra hircus. The sequence goes on along the minus strand of NW_017190659.1, from coordinate 20,708 downwards.
GAAAAAGGTCCATCCAGTCAAAGCTATGGTTCTTCCAGGAGTCATATACAGATGTAAGAGTTGGACCATAAAGAAGGTGAGTGCTGAAGAACTGAGATTTTCAGATTGTGGTGCTGCAGAAGGCTCTTGAGAGTCCCTTGGACAGCAAGGAGATCAAGCCAGTCAATCCTAAAGGAAATCAACTCTGAATATTCATTGGAAGGACTGATTCTGAAGCTAAAACTCCAATACTTTGGCCACCTGGTGCGAAGAGCTGACTCACTGGAAAAGACTCTGGTGCTGGGCAAGATAGAAGGCAAAAGGAGAAGGGGGCAACAGAGGATGAGATGGTTAGATAGCATCACGGACTCAATGGACAAGAACTTGAGCAAGCCCTGGGAGATAGTGGACAGTGGAGCCTAGCTTGCCACAGTCCTTGGGGTCGCAAAGAGTTGGACACAACGTAATGACTGAACAACAACAAAATCAAGCTTTCTCCACTCCACACAAGTAGAATTTGGACGAGATGATCCCTGGCCTTGAGGGGGCAGTGGGCATCCTGTGGACTGTAGGATGCTAGCAGTATCCCTGGCCCCACCAAATCCCAGGAGTGTCTTCCTAACCGTGACACCCAGAAAGTGTCGACAGACATTGCCAAATGTACTCTGGGGGGCCACATTACCCCTGATTGAGAACTACAGATTCAGTCTGAACTAACCCAGAACCAAAATAAAAACAAACAAACAAATAAATGTTTGGAACTGAACTCAGCCCTCCTAGATCTCTGGACTGGGTCCAGCATTGACCTAATTTCCCCAATTATTTGAGATTAGTCATGAAAGAGCCTCTCAGATGGGTTCAAGGATGGAGCCAGGGAGCTTTGCCACTTGGAAAGGACCATTCAAATTCTTCAAATAAGTGAAACACAGCTTTTCTCTGGCTCGTTCAATATTCTTCATAGGAGATTTCAGAAACAGCCTAAAATACCAGTTCATGCTTTGAATGCAGCAGTCACCGTGGGGCCCTGGAGTTGTGCAAGCAATGCTGAGGAAGATTAAAGCTCTAAATATTCTGCACACTAAATGAGAGTGTGCACAGAATACCTCCTCTCTCCCATCTTTCCTTTCCTACCACCTTAAAACCATTCCCACAACAGTCTGCATATCTAAAGCATTGTTGCTATTCAGTTGCTAAGTCATGTCCAGCTCTTTGTGACCCCATGGACTTCAGCATGCCAGACTCCTCCATCCTTCATTCTCTCTCAGAGATTGCTCGAATCCATGTCCATGGAATCAGTGATGCTGTTTAACCATCTTATTTTCTGATGCCCTCTTTCCCTTTTGCTTCATCTTTCCTAGCATCAGGGTCTTTTCCAACGAGTTGGTTCTTTGCATCAGGTGCCAAAGTATTGGAACTTTAGCTTCAGCATTAATCTTCCTACGTATTCAGGGTTGATTTCCTTCAGGATTGACTGGTTTGATCTCCTTGCAGTCAAAGGGACTCTCAGGCGTCTTTTCCAGCCCCCAAGTCAAAAAAGCATCCGTTCTTCAGTGCTCAGCCTTCTTTATGGTCCAACTCTCACACCCATCCATGACTACTGGAAAAACCATCGCTTTGACTATAGGGATCTTGTTGGCAAAGTGATGTCTCTGCTTTTTACCATACTGTCTAGGTTTGTCATAGCTGCCCTTCCAAAGAGCAAGCATCTTTTCATTTCATGACTGCACTCACCATCCACAGTGATTTTGGGGCCAAAGAAAATAACATCTGGGATGACTGACAATCAAGGCCAGCATTTGAGTCACTTGCAGAGTTTGAAAGTTCCTATTTGGGAACCCAAGAGAGAGGGGAAGGGCCCCTTACTCAGACCCTCAGTATCTTCTCCCTCACCTTCCACCCTGTAAAGTCTGCTCCATTAACAACACCTGTTTAGCCGAATTGCACTGCTTAACAGGATACCACAAACCAGGTGCCTTAAGCCATAAACATTTATTTTGCAGACTTCCGGAGGCCGGAAAGTCCACGATCAACGTGCCAGCACACTTGGTGTCTGCTGAAGGCCGCCTTTCTCATTCTCTTCTCACTGTCTTCACACGGCTGAGACTCACACGCCCTCTCTCGTCTTCTCATGGGACATGCACTCCTTTCACAAGGACGGCTCTCTCGTGATGAACTCTCAGTCGCCACCTCCAGATGCCATCTCACTGGACATCTAGCCTCCAACCTGTGAATTTTCGGGGACACAAGACACTCAGTCCATAGCAGCACACAGCTCCCTTCATGGGATGACGTTTCAGCTCCTGCCAGATGTTGATGCTACTTTGCACCAAAGCCTCTCCAACGCTTTGGGATATTTGCACTGAGCTGTTCCTAGTGCCAGATCCAAGGATGAGTCATGGGAGGCAGGCAACCTTTCAGAATGATCATCCTACCCCTCTGCTGGGAGACCATGCACTACTTGATGTTCGTTTCCAATAGACAAATCCCTGTCAAAAACGAAAAGCATTCCACATGGACAGAAAAGCTTTCTGGTGGTTCCTCTTCATCTTCTCTCCAAAGGATACTTTTGTGTACACAGAATTCTAAGATGACCTACAGTGACCCACATCCTGGCATAATTCCGTCTTTTGAGTGTGAGCCCAGCCTGTGGATATGAACGCTATCATTCTATGATTGTGTTAGCACTGATGGTAAAGGGGATTTTTGCAGATGAGTTCAGGTCCCTGAAGAACAGGGTTAATGAAAAAGCTATTGGCTTTGGTATAACCTGATCGAATCAGGTGAGTTCTTCTGGTCTGAGTCAAAAGTCAGAGAAAGGCATGGTAATGCTGTTCTAGAAAGACATAGGCAGGCATGTTTGACCTACCTGTTGAGTGGTCCAACCTGAGGGCGGCCTATAGATACTGGGAGAAGATCCAGGCCTATAGCCAGCAGGAAAACGGGAGCCTCAGTCCTACCACCGCAAGGAAACTTAATTCTCCCAACAACGAGTGAACTTGGAAGAGGACCCTGAGGCGCAGATGATATTCCAGCTCTGGCTGATTGCTTGATTTCAGCCTAATAAGACTTGAACAGATAACCCAATGCTGTGTGCTTGGACTCCTCACCCATGGCCATGAGAAATAATACACCTTTTGTATTTTAAATTACAAGTCTGTAGTGATTTGGCTTATAGCCATAGAAAGCCAATACACTTTCACTTTATTTTTGTTGCTAGTTAGATATTACTCTATTGTCTTATTTTCTGCATTCCTGATGCTCTGGCCTCTTGGGACATGTGGGTTGGAGAGGGGTTGTCCCCCAGGACTGGCTAATTCTTAAAGCCAACAAACGTGCCTGGGCAGAGATGGAGGAGCACAAATGACGAGTCGTTGGACCACAGAGAACTTATAGGGCAATCAAAGCATCCTGCGTGATGCTGTGATGGTGGGATCCCGAACATTACACGTTTGACAAAACTGTATAGAATGTACAGCCACCAATTCCTCCCTCTTGGTGCTGTACGTTCCCTCTTGGTGCTGTACATAATGTAAACTATAGGCTTTGGGTGATTATAAATATTCAATGTAGTTTCATCAGTTACACCAAAACTTGCGTGGGGAATGTTGATAATGGAGGGAGGTTATGGGACGTTGTAGCTTTCCTTGGTGACTCAGACAGGTAAAGAATCCGCTTGCAGTGGGAGAGGCCTGGGTTTCGATGCCTAGGTTGGGAAGATCCCCTGAGAAGCAAAAGGCTACCCACTCCAGTATTCTGGCCTGGAGAGTTCCATGGACAGAGGAGCCTGGCGGGCTACAGTCCATGGAGTTGCAAAGAGCTGGACACAATGAGCACCAAACACTTCCACTTTATGTAAGTGTGAGGACAAGAAGATACATGGTCGAGTCTATATTTCCCTTCAATTTTTCCATGAGACCTAAACTGTTCCAAGAAATAAAGGAAATAATCACCAATAATTAGAGTAAAACAAATTGGATGGTCATTTTGGGTGTATTTCCTTCTATATATGCAGTACTCCAATCTTCTCAAACTTCCAAAGTGTAAACGTTAAAAGTGGATAATAAAGGTTGCCCCTAATTGGATTCCATCAGAAATTGAGGGAACATTTCTGCAGGTGTAAAGAAATCTTTCACAAAAGAGAACCAGCACATCGTGACTTGTTTCCCTTCTGATCGATTTTCTGCATAAACTGAGAAATAGGACAGAAAAGGTTTTGCTGGACAAAACTGAACAGTAGGCAGAATTCCATGTAAAATGCCCGGCTCCTGCTGGCAGCACAATGTTCCAATGGAAAAATTCACGAATGTACCAAAATGCTGCTTCACACAATTCGTTGTCAATGCCTTTGAGATGATTTCATCCTAGAACCATCGTCCAGAAGGCTTTTGTGTGCTTAGTCACATAGTCGTGTCTGACTCTTTGCCAACCCGTAGACTGGAGCCCACCTGGCTCCTCTGCCCATGGGATTCTCCAGGCAAGACTACTGCAGTGGGTTGTCATGCCCTCCTCCAGGGGATCTTCCCAACCCAGGGATCAAACCCAGGTCTTATGAATTTCAGGCAGATTCTTTACTGTCTGAGCTACCAGGGACGTCCTTCATTGTCTAATAGTATACGCCAGGCTTCAAGACCAATTTTCCCTACTTTCCTAAACTCCAGGAGCTTACCAAGGGTCTTTTGCTTTGTTTTGAATGAAAGAAAAATGAATTTCCTTCTTTTCTTATTCATCATTTAGATGGTTTCTCTCGGGAAACAAATGTCTAAGCAAGTGAGCTAGCATTGCAGTCTTTTGCAGCTATAAAGTAGAAGTTATTACTTAATAGTTGAGTCGTGTCCAACTGACTCTCTGTGAACCCATGGACTAAGGAGTCCATGGAATTCTCCAGGCCAGAAGACTGGAGTGGGTAGCCTTCTGCTTCTCCAGGGGATCTTCCCAACCCATGGATCAAACCCAGGTCTCCCGCATTGCAGGTGGATTCTTTCCCAGCTGAGCCGCCAGGGAAGCCCCCATATCATCTGATTCCATTTCTATGAAATCTTCAGAAGAGGCAGATCTCCACAGACTCAGGTCAGTATTTGCCAGCACAGGAGATTCGTGTTTGCTTGGGGAGGGAAGGGGGATGTGTTTCTTTGGGGGTGATAAAAATGTAAAATTGAACTGTGACTACACAGTTCCATGAAAAGCAAAAACCATTGAATAGTATACTCCAAATGTGTAAATGGTTTGGTATGTGAATTATATCTCAATGCAGCCATGAAATTAAAAGATGTATCCTCCTTGGAAGGAAAGCTATAACAAACTTAGCATGTTAAAAAGCAGACACGTCAATTTGACAACAAAGATCCGTAGAGTCAAAGCTATATTTTTTCCAGTCGTCATGTACAGACGTGAGAGTTGAACCATAATGAAGGCTGAGCACTGAAGAATGGATGCTTTGAACTGTGGTGCTGGAGAAGACTCTTGAGAGTCCCTTGAACAGCAAGGAAATCAAACCAGTCGATCCTTGAGGAAATCAACCCTGAATATTCATTGGAAGGACTGATGCTGAAGCTGAGGCTCCAATAGTTTGGGGCACTGATGTGAAGAGCAGACTCACTGGAAGGACTATCGCCTCAAAGGCGAGGGAGAGTGATTGGACTTCAAGAAAATGGCTGAGGTGCTCATTCATATTCGACTCTAGGATGTATGCTCAATATTTAAAAGATGCCAGTGAAAGACCAAAAAGAAGTGCAATATACAACGTACAAAAGACTGGGAAAAGGGAATTAAAAAGTAATTTCTAGAAGGAAAATCAGAAGAGGAGAAGAAAAGAAGCAAAAAAATTATCGCCCACGTTGCTGTGGTTCTCTAGTCACTCCGTCGCGTCCAGTGCTTTGCAACCCCATGGGCTGCAGCACGCCGGGCCCCTCTGTCCCCTTCTGCCTCCGGAAGTTTGCTCAGATTCATCTCCATTGAATCAGGGACACTATCTAACCATCTCATCTGTTTTCATCTAAAACTGAAAATAACATGGCACAAATTTTCTTAGTGACTACTTACAATGGCCTGTGTTTCCTAATTAAAAGATTGGGATTTTTCAAGTCAGACTTTTAAAAATCCAGCTATATGTTGTTTAAGTTTTTAAAAAGTAAACAAAGACAGAAAAAAAACGGATATCATTACTATTAGTGTTGGAAAAAATAGTCTTTCATGTAAAAACAAAACAAACAACAACACCAAAAAACATTTGAAATAAAAGGGTCCCCATATCATGAAAGACTAATAATTCAATATATACAAATTCTGATAGTGTATATATCTAACTTTGTAGGCCTAAAGAGACAGGAAATACAATGAAGAAAATTATCAAGAAAGAATGTAAAATCTACAGGAAGCATTAACAATGTTGGCACATCTATCTCAGAAAAACTGACCAAGTAGGAAAAGTATTAGCTATGTAGGATTTTAGGTGAGAACACTGGCAACCTCGATCTAGTTAGTATTTATGAAGCTCCTATGTCATCATTAGAGGGCATAAATAAATTGTTTTTATATACCCAGGGAGCACACAAAAATTACCACTTCATCAGCCATCAAACAAATATTTAAATATCAAAATAGTTATATCATGGAGCTATGTTCTTTTGGCATAGAATTCTAAAAAACAGAAAATAACAATTTAAAGTTAATTTAAAGCCTGAGTCTTAAAACTTTCTGTAAGTTTAAAAACACATTTCTAATAAACATAGGTCCTAGAACAGATCAAAATGAAATGATTGTTAGAAATAAATGAAAAGAAAACTACCACCCCCACAAATGTAACAGTGTTTAAGAGGAAATATGTAGACTTGAATGGGCTTCCCTCATAGCTGAGTCGGTAAAGAATCTGCCTGCCAGGCAGAAGACCCTGGATTCCTGAATCAGGAAGATCCCCTGGAGAAGGAAATGGCAATGCACTCCAGTGTTCTTGCCTGGAGAATCCCATGGACAGAAAAGCCTGGCGGGCTAGAGTCCATGGGGTCACAAGAGTCGGACACGACTTAGCGACTAAACCACCACCGCCGCGTAGACCTGAACAGAAATCTATGTCTCCTCCATGCGACCCCGCTTCTCCTTTTGCCTTCAGTCTTTATCAGCGTCAGAGTCTTTTCTAAATGAGTTGGTTTTCACATCAGGTGACCAAAGTATTGGAGTTTCAGCTTTAGCCTCACTGTATCTTTATTAGATTTCAAATTTTTCCCTTGACTCTTGAAAATCTCTTTATACTGGAATGGCCTCAGTTTTTGAGCTCTTTGTCGACAGTGACTACACTGTACCGTGAAGCCTCCTGTTTTGATTGAATATGCTCAGTACACTTCTAAAAACAAAGACTTGTTTATATAAGAGGCACATTCATGAATTCGAAGTTGTGTTTTGTTTTTTGTTCGAAATCCCCATAAGTTTAAAAATTAATGGGAAAAAATTGTTTATCTCAATAAGCCAAGTGCTTGGAAAGAAACTCGATGGGTTTAGTGACCTCTACTGTGGGGCACGTCTAGAATTTAGACTCTGCTTTCTTCTCTGACAACAATTTGACAAGTGCCCCAAGCTGCTTGTCAAAGCAGCTTTCTTCTTTTAGGGCTTTTTCTTTCACAGTTGAAGCAACCGCAAGAGCTGAATGGTATCTTCCCCTTACCAGTCTAGGCACTTTACAGTCCATCTTTTTTTTCTTGCTACTATTCTGTTTTCCCTTTGCAATATTATCAGTGGTTTTCTTTGAAAAATATTCATAGTAACAGCTACAGTAAGAGAACAATGCCACGTGCTATCAGTTAGTAAATAAAAGCCATACACAAACTTTTACCTCAACTTATGCTCGTGTGGAATCCTTCAGACCCAGTTAACAAGGTGATCTGTATTCCGTCAAACAATGACTGTGTTCATATATGAGTTCTGTTTCTTACCAGTTAGTGAGCTGCTCTGCAAGTCGATATTCTTATCTGTAAAAGCAAAATACCAATGGCATTTTCCCCAGAGGATTGCTCTGAGTGGAATCACGGAGGTAATATTCTCAGTTTGAGTTGGTGCACGTTACGTATTATTCACAATCCTTTCCTTCCATAAAAATAGTAGTAGAAACAGCAGTCATAGTACATAAATGAATAACAGGAATAAATACAAATCTTTCCTTACAATGGGTTACATGCCAAATTGAAGATTTTGTCAATCAAACAGTTGTTTAATGATACTTAACCCACGAATACCTTAGCTGTGCCTTGTTGCCGTTCGGGCGTTCAGTCCTGTCCGACTCTCTGTGACCCCGTGGACTGCAGCACGCCAGGCTCCTCTGTCCTCTGTCTCCAGGAGCTTGCTCAGACTCATGTCCATTGAGTTGGTGATGCCCTCCAACATCTCATCCTCTGCTGCTCCTTGTCCTCCTGCCCTCAGTCTTTCAGGACCTTGAATACTGGACTGAAAATGAAAACCATAATGGGTGTCTGGGTAGAGAATGGATGTCCGTGTGACTGTTTTTTGTTGTTTCCCTGTGTGATTGTGTGGCTGACTGGGAGCCTGCCCAGAATCATACCAGACTTCTGTACCATATATTGTTAGCCCTGGAAAAGATCACAATTCAAAATTTGAAGTATGATTTTACTGAATGCACATTGTCTTTATGCCATTGTAAAGTCAAAAACGGTGAAGTCCAATCATCTGTGATGCTAAAAATAATAGCCACAATAACAATTGTTATTATACTGATTGAAATATTGTATACTACGCTAAGCAGTTCCTGTGTACCAACTAACTCATGAAGTGAAGTGAAGTGAAAGGCGCTCGGTCATGTCCAACTCTTTGAAACTCCATGGACTATACAGTGCATGGAATTCTCCAGGCCAGAATACTGGAATGGGTAGCCTTTCCCTTCTCCAGGGGATCTTCCCAAGCCAGGGATCAAACCCAGGGCTCCCACATTGCAGGTGGATTCTTTCCCAGCTGAGCCACAGGGAAGCCCTCTAAACAACCACTTTGGGAAGGTACTATTACAATTATCCCCATTTTACAGATGGGGAAACTGAGGGCTAGAGAGGTCAAATTAGAGGCTGGCTTCTAGGGGCAGGTCTAGGGCCGAACTCATCCTTTCTGCCCACATCCCTTGGGCCATAGCTCAGAAACACGGCCTCATTCAGCTACAAAGATGGCTGTCAGGGAAGGGAAGTGGGTTTTGTGTACACTCAGCCAGTCTCCACTAAAGGAGAATTCTGCAACTTGCTCTTTCCATTTGATGGTACATTATATTTCATTTACTGCATTATACTTCATTCTATCTTGCGCATGCTGATATGCGCAGACCGAATTTCACTTTGATGGATTTATTTCATTGTGTGGCCTGAGCACGATGTTTGTATGCAGTATACCACTGACAGAGGCGCGGATTGTTTCCAGTTCCGCGTTATTGCAAAGCTCGCTGCAGTGAACACAGTTGCCTCGGAAGAAAGTTTCTATATTGTATAAACCAGTGAGGAGAACAACCCTACCGTCCACTGACCTGGGACCTCACTGGCTATTGCAACACTGCTCTCCAGCACACGTGGAACAATCTGTAGACTCAGCAGAAAGAATTAGGACTATTTTCCAACATGCCTCTTACATGTTTTAAATTTTGCCCCTCTAATGGATATAAGGAAATAGTTCAGACCTATTTCGTCTGAAATATACAGATATAAGGAAACATTTCAAGATAATGAGTATTAAATATTCAATGAAAGGAGCCATCTCAACCTAAATGGTGATTTTCCCAAGATGGACGGTGTGGGTGATGTTTCATAATCGAAGGTGGCCATGGGCTGGACATCCTGCTGCAAGACAAGGGCACATTTTGACAGACCAGATATAAAACTTGGGATACCTGTCAGACCTCTCTCATGTCATCATCACTTCAGAAGGATGTGCCAACGCCTCGGACTTCTCCGTGATGTTCAGTGCAGACTCCCCATTCCCAAACCCAAACTTGCTGCCTGGCTTTCTAGAAGACATTTCTGACTTGGACCATGTACTCAGGCAGTGCCAGGATGCAGTGATAGTTCACAAGCTGATGCGTGGGGACACCCTGCCCAACTCAGGCCTCTCACCCCCGAGGTAAGACACAGGAGAGCTCTGGGCTAGTTATTTTCTAATTATCACCCAGGTTTGGATTGTTTCCAAGATGTGTATGGTCCAGAAGAACAAGAACTAAGCATCGCTTCCAGGTAAAATGAGGTTGTACCCAGGGCTGCCTTCTTCCAGCAATGTGTGTGCACAGGAGCACGTGCGTGCACACACACAGGAACACAGAGCCTGGATGAGAAAGAAGGCTGGCATTCCCTGGCAGCAGACTAAACGGACTTGACTTCCTGGGAACGCGTCTTTTCAGTCAACCTAAGAGTGTTTCAAGTGGAGAAAGCTCTCAGGTGAAGAGCATCATTTTTCAGTTCGTGCCCTTGAGCACATATCTAATGCCACTGACTCCGGGTATGGTTTCCTAATGTTTGGACAACAGTAAGCACACAGCTGAATATCAGGTTCCTAAGCCTCATCTCTGTTGCTTAATATCTTCCCGCCAAATGTGTTCCAGCAATGTCCTGGAGCCGGGAGAGCACCCTTCCTTCCCTATTAGGAGGTTGAGCGGCATCGGACAACATCCATCATGGTGCCCATACGGATGGACTTTGAAGGACCCAATGGTTTCATCAAGTGATCCCACTGGAAAGACTGATTGAAGAGGGGTCCATATTCTCAGACATCTAGAGTAAGGGTCATGGGAAGTAAATAAGGTGCCTTAAGATGAGTGGGAAATTTCACCTCCTACTGAGGGCTAAGAATCATATTCTGCTTGATTGCCTCTGAGTTAGAACCAGACATGGAATAGCAGATTGTTTCCAAATGGGGAAAGGAGTATATCAAGGCCGTATATTGTCACCCAGCTTATTTAACTTATAAGCAGAGAACATCGTGGGAAATGCTCGGCTGGAGGAAGCACAAGCTGGAATCAAGACTGCCGAGAGAAATATCAATAACCTCAGATATGCAAATGACACCACCCTTATGGCAGAAAGCAAAGAAAAACTAAAGAGCCTCTTGATGAAAGTGAAAGAGGAGAGTGGCAAAGCTGGCTTAACACTCAACATTCAGAAAATGAAGATTATGCCATCCAGTCCCATCAATTCATAGATGGGGAAACAGTGGAAACAGTGACTTTCTTTTGGGGCGCTCCAAAATCACTGCAGATGGTGACGGCAGCCATGAAATTAAAAGACGGTTACTCCTTGGGAGAAAAGCAATGACCAAACTAGATAGCATATTAAAAAGCAGAGACATTACTTTGCCAACAAAGGTCCATCTAATCAAAGCTAGGCTTTTCCAGTAGTCATGTATGGTTGTGAGAGTTGGACTATAAAGGAGGCTGAAGAATTGATGCTTTTGAACTGTGGTGTTGGACAAGACTCTTGAGAGTCCCTTGGAGTGCAAGGAGATCCAACCAGTGCATCCTAAAGGAAATCATCCTAGGTGTTCATTGGAAGGACTGATGTTGAAGCTGAAACTCCAATACTTTGGCCACCTGGTGGGAAGAACTGACTCATTGGAAAGACCCTGATGCTGGGAAAGATTGAGGGCAGGAAGAGAAGGGGATGACAGAGGGTGAGATGGATGGATGGCATCACCGACTCGATGCACATGAGTTGAGGAAACTCCAGGAGTAGGAGATGGACAGGGAGGCAGGGTGTGCTGCAGTCCATGGGGTCGCAAGGGGTCGAGATGACTGAGCGACTGAATTGAACTGAGGTGATAAGTAGATAACTCAATTTGTGTATCAGTTCAGTTCAGTGCAGGTGCTCAGTGTGTCCGACTCATTGCGACCCCATGGACTACAGCACATCAGGCTTCCCGGGCTTCACCATCTGGTGGAGTTTGCTCAAACTCATGTCCATTGAGTCGGTGATGCCATCCAACCATCGCATCCCCTGTTGCCCCCTTTTCCACCTGCCCTCAGTCTTTCCCAGCTTCAGGGTCTTCTCCACTGAGTCAGATGCTTCAGTCCATAAAGAGCCCCAGACCTCTTTATGGGCCAATAGTTTTAACTCCATGTCACACATTTTAGGGCTAGCTGGGGGACTCTGGAGATCACGGTCATTGCGTCAGCTCACATTGGATCCTTTTAAAAGATTGACCATGTGACCGTGCAGGCTTGGGTCTTGCTGCCCTGAAAAGGGTCTGACTTCCCTCAGGAGGGTTTGCTGCCCACACCCAAGTTGATGCACCAGGGGCTCTTGAGCCCTGGAACTGTCAGGACCTCTGCAAGGGTCTCAGATGCCAGTTCCCTTGCTTCCACGTCCAGTAAAGGAAATGAGGATGAGACGCTAGGCAGAGTCTGAGACCCTGATTACGAGGCTCTGAGCGTGGGCATGCCAGAGAGATACTAGGAGAGACAGACATGCTTAAGCCGGGATTCAAACAGGGCAAACTGAGCCTCTACACCCTTCCCACCTCTAAGAGGACTCTGTGGGTGACAGATCCACTCAGGGGCCGGGAAAATGGGAAGCATGGGCTGCAAATGGCAGGACCACGCTAGGAAATCAGCCCAGGTCACCACGCCACCTGGGAGCAGAGTCCCCTTGTACCAGGGGACACAGTAAGAACGTGCTGGCTCCACAGAACCTATGCGACTATAAGACCCTGACATTCAGGTTGATTCCTCCTGAGCTGCTGGTGGTGGGGTACTAGTCTCACAGCTAGCGCCTGGTGGCAATGCCCTCCAGTCCAGGCTCTGCCTGCAGGTGAGCACACACAAGGGGAGGGGGAGCCTCAGAGGAGGGCCACGATATCCTCCAGTCCTGGGCTCTGCCTGCGTGGTGAGCACACACAAGGGGAGGGGGAGCCTCACAGGAGGGCGGGCACCTGGACTTTGGAGACAGGCCCAGGTGTTCTCAGTTGCAGGAGTTCACAGATCAGACCTCAGCCAGGGAAGAGGCCCCATCACTCTGCCCATGTGCCCTTCTGCCACAGAAAGGAGCGTAGCCTGGCCCTGCTCTGACCCCCTAGGTTTGCTGTAGGGCCAGGTGCGCCTAGAGGGTCTGCTCCAAGCTGAGATCAGCAGTTTCCACCTCCCCAGGGCCTCTGTAGGGGATTAGCTCCCTCTCTATTTCAGAGCACTTAGGGAGAACTGTTTCCTAGAACCTGGCTTGTCTCCCCTCCCCCAGCTTAGCTGATTAGCCCTGGACTAAGATCCATAGAACACCAGCCGACCACCTTCCCCTTCCCTGAGCTCCCGGGAGACTGCAGGGATGTAGGGAACCAGACGTCCAGACAAAGAAGGAACCAGCAAACGGCCATCCCCTGTCCAGGATTCGGAGGGTGACCTGAAGGGCGTCCCTGACGATGCTGACTGCAGTGTTTCCAAGGCACGAAACTGAAGAGGAGCCGGCAAGCGACAGCCAGACACCCAAAGGGAGATCAGCAAAAGGAGGGAAGAGCTCCCAGGACGAATCACAAGTCTCCACACTGAGGAAGCGTCCCTGCGGTTGTGAAAATTCACAGCTCGACAGTGAGATCCAGCAAAAGCCTGCCTGATTTACACGACAGCCATGGGAATGCAACTTCACAGAAGACTGGTTCAAGAAGGAAGCGCGCTGCTTGGAGTCCAAGAAGAAACTGCTCATCATATGCAGAGAGCTGAACTCCGTATGTCAGATCCGCAACCTCTCCAAGAAGAGAGCTGGAGACCTGAGCAAAGAATTGGAGACAACCTCTGCCTACCATCACCAGGAGGTGCGCCTCTGCGAGGAAAGAGCTCAGGAAAGCTGGGTGGCAGTCCTGTGGATGGAGAGAGCGCTCAGCGAGCTGACCCGAGAGAACGCCCGCCTCAGGCAGCTGCTGGCCCAGGTCGAGTTCAACTCCCAGCTCTCCCCGAGGGGCCTTCAGGTTCCTGCTGCTCCAGCCACAGCCCGCAGGGGCCCTCAGGGGTCAGGGGAGCCCCTGGGTCGTGAGGCCGACCCCGCGAGGGGGAGGGACCAGCCCTGAGGACGCAGGGGCCCGACGTCACCTGCAGGGAGCGACTCAGCTCATCGCAGCCGGGGTCCCCACACTCATGACCAGGACACAACAACAGCATGTGTTTTTCCCTGTTTAAAATAGGACACACATCAGGCCTCTGTTTTCCCTGTTTAAAGTTTTTTCCTTTTTTCTCTTTAATTTTAGCTACTGTAACTTAATCCATTGTTTTTCTCAAGTAGATAAAGCATTATAGTTTGGTAAGATTTTTTTGCTATTTTTCATTTACTTGTATTTCTGTTGAAGTAATTTTTGATCTGTGCTTTTTTTATGAGTTGTTACTATTTTTCAATTGATGCCAGAATTACTCATTAGTATAGCATTATAACTTTATGGTAGTAGTATTTAAATGTACACTCAGTAATATAATTCTCATCAATCCATAATATGTCCCTGGACCTTTCAGTATATAAGTATTTTATTTGCCTTTACCTTAAATGCCCATGATGACGTCAAACATCCCTTAAGTTTGACATGGATAGAAAAGTTGAATACAACACCAAACCATTTCTGTATACCATGGCTATTTTTAACAATCTGCAGAGGCAACTGAATTTTTGCCTTAGCAAAACTTCATTTGGTTTTAAAAAACCTGAAACAAAAACAACACCAATTCAAAACTACATATATTTGTCAATGTACTCCTTCCTACATTCATAGTTTAGTAATAAATTCTTAAGATGGATTCTAAACATATAGATTAGAAGACTTAAGATTTTGTAACAATATCTTTCTGTATAATAAATTTTTCTTAACTTTAATTGGATTGTTCAAATACTGTTTTTCAACATTCCAAGGTTTACGAAGTCAAAATTAAAAACTTTCTCTTCAGGGCAAACACACATACAAGGTACAGATAGATACTGGGCCTATTTGGTTGTTTGGTGAATAACTGAAATGTAAAAATAGAGTTTCAAAAATGTTTAAATGTTTTAAAATAAATAGTGAAAAGAAAATGTGTGTTTATATACTTTGTGTATACAGAAAATATTCCTAAACCGTATGCACAGAAATGAGATTACCCGATGCTCCAAAAGGCTCCAACTAGTGAGAGTCAGAGATGACTGAGCATCTTGAATTAACCCTGCACTTTCCTACATTGGAGAAGGCAATGGCAATCCGCTCCAGTGTTCTTGCCTGGACAATCCCAGGGTCGGGGGAGCCTGGTGGGCTGCTGTCTATGGGGTCGCACAGAGTCGGACACGAATGAAGCGACTTAGGCAGCAGCATCAGCGCTTCATCCAAATGGACCAGGTGGAGGGACTGGAAGGAAGGTCTTACTTGGCGGTGGCAGGGATGGGGGAAAGGCCAAAGAAGGGACCCCCATTGCCGGCCGTAGGGACGCTGCTCCCCACCCTGGGCCTGGAGGGAACGGGGACCAGTGGTGTCATCTGAGTTCAGTGCAGGGTTCTCAGGGGACCAGAAATGACTTCCAGCACCTTCTGTCCTGTTCTTCCATTTACTGCAGAGGCCAAAGGCACCACACAAAGGGCCTGCTAGTGCAGGCAGAAGGCAGCCCTGGGGAATATAACACAGCCCAGAAAAGGGCCTGAGAGAACTGCCAGCACATTTGACTTTTTTTTTGAGAGTTGTGAGTGAAGGTTTATTTGGGGCAAAAGGAGGTCTGTAGCCCGGGAGGCAGCATCTCAGACAGCTCTGTGACTGCTCCAAAGTGGCAGTGGGGGAAAGTCAATATATAAGGGTTTGGAGAAGGGGGAGTTCAATACAATGAAGCACTCGTGTTACAAAAGGCTCTTTCTGAGTCATGAGGGGTCTGATGTCACCAATAAGGGATGTAGTGCTTCTCTAGATATGAGGAGATGCAAGGATTGAGGTCATAAATTCTATTTCTAAAAGCATCCAACTATCTAAAGATCTCTCCCGCCAGATTCCCTGGAGCACTGAGTGTGCCTCTTATTTGGACAAAAGTTGTTTTGCTCAGCTGCACCCTTTTCTTGAGTCAATATCTGTGGAGTTTCTATGATGCTTATCATCGTTCAGGTATTTGGGATGCAGACATGAAAAAAAAAAGGAGCCGAGACTCTCAAGCCCCATAGGTTACATTGCAGTGAGAGAAGAGTTCCGCTCCTAAAGAAACAGAGACAGAGGGTGGTGATATTTGCTCTGCAGATAATCCAGATGGGGTGGTGGGTAACCAGGGAGACAGGGCTGACGCCAGGAAGCTGACATGGATGCTGCAATCAAAGAGGCAGGAGGAGTTCCCCTGGGGAAGTCAAGGGCAGAATGTTCCAGGCAGAGAAGGGGATTTATAAAGGCCTGGGAACTGGATTCCGGGGTGTGGACACGTGGCAAGGTGACAGGGCAGAGGTGAAGCAGGCCAGGGAGCAGACCCGTTGCACAGAGGGGTCTGCAATGCAGAGTGCTGACCCCAGGGAGGGGGCAGGCCTGGAGAAGAGGGTGCAGGCTGAGGACACAGTGCCACGTGAGTTCTGCGCACATCTCCGTGAACGTGGGGAGGGCAGACAGTGGGACGCGGAGGGGACGGAATCGGAAAGAGGCCATACGGGGTCCTCAGCAGCTCGTCGGGCCTGGCTGTAGGGTGGCTGAGGCAGAGGTGGAGGAGGACAGAGAGCACTGTGTCTCGGTGCCTGCCAGGAGTCTGTCAGTTGAGAGGAATAAGAAACAACACAGAGCTTTTCTAATCCTTCTGTGTATCTTGGCTCTGCTTCAAGTAACTCTTACAAAACTCTTGATTGGAAACCTGAGCAAATTCAGCCAAGTGTCGCCGTGTTACACGGCGTGAAAGCCTGAATCTCTGAGGACTGGAGTGTGCTGCAGGCAGGGCCCCTGGGGCACTCCACGTCCTCTCGGCCCTGCCGAGGGTTCTCGGGACCAGGCGGTCCTCCCCTCCCAGGTGCCCCCACAACGGGGGCTCCAAGAGCAGGAACAGGAGGGGCTGGAGGTGAACACCAGGTTCACTCCTGCAGAGCATGGCCCTAGAAGAGACAGCCTCGAAGGGGCTCATGAAGATAGCGCGACACTCACTGTTGGCCGCACCACCAGGCTCTCAAGCAGGCTGGAGAGGGCGTGGGGTGGGAGATCTGGGAGGGCTCTCTGGAAGAGGTAGCCTGAGCTGATGACTGAAGGATGAGCAGGATTATCTCCAGTGCTTTTCACTCTTTCAGGGACATGGGAGGCTTCTCAGCTGACTGTGTGGGTAAAGAATCTGCCTGCAATGCCAGAGATTAAAGGAGAGGCAGGTTCAGTTCCTGAGTTGGGAAGATCCCCTGGAGAAGGGCACAGCACGGCAACCCACTCCAGTATTCCTCCTAGAGAGTCCATGGAAGGAGGAGCCTAGTGGCCTAGGGTTTGTAGGGTGGCAAAGAGACAGACAGGACTGAAGTGGCTGAGCAGGAAAGCATGCAGGGGTGTATGTGTCACTTGTAGATAGTGTCACAGAGCAGATTCCAACTCACCAGGTCTTGGGTTAGCCTGAGTCCCTGCACTGCCCCACCGCCCCATGATGTGAATAGAGGGTCAGGACATGGAACAGCAAGGAACTTTAGGTGGTTATGGAGTGGGCGTGCATGGGGGCAGTGAAAGGGGAAGGGGCATTTCTGGCAGAAGGCTCAGCACTGGCAGAAATGCAAGGACACGGAACAGCCTGGTCAAAGTGAGCAGGCGAGCTTGTGCAATGAGCTTCCCGGGGCCCAGAAACTCGATCCTAGGAGGACAGGGCCTGAATGGGAAGCTAAACTCCTGTCTAACTTGTGCACACACTCTGTTCCCACTTGCCCTGTTTACTGCTGCCTTCCGCCACGGGGACATGCTGTCCTTACAACAACAGTGCATGTTTCAGAGGAGCTCGAGGAACCACAGGGCTTCCCAGGCAGCCACAGTGGTGAAGAATCTGCTTGCAAGGCAGGAAGGCAAGAGATGCGGCTTAGATCCCTGGGGCTGGAATATCCCCTGGAGAAAGAAATGGCATCCCACTCCAGTATTCTTGCCTGCAGAATCCCATGGATAGAGGAGCCTGGAGGGCTATAGTCCATGAGGTTTCAAAGAGTCAGACACAGATGAGTAACTGAGGAACCACAGACATAAGGTCCCCCAAACGAGGCCAGCCATTGAGGACCCGCTCTGACCAGGCACAGACACAGCTTTGCAAGGTAGAACACTCTTTAGCCTGGAGAGAAATCAATGGCTTCAGAGCACAGACACAAGCTCATTTGTCCCCTGAATGGGATGTTTGACAGCTCTATAGTCTGTGTGGCTAGTAGACACATGAAATGCACACACATCTTATGTGCAAGGAGAATTGGTGTATTTGAACTGTGGTTCTGGAGAAGAGTCTTGAGAGTCCCTTGGACAGCAAGGAGATCAAATCAGTCAATCCTAAAGGAAATCAACCCTGAATACTCTTAGGAAGGACGGATGCTGAAGCTCCAATACTATGGCCACTTGCTGTGAAGAGCTGGCTCGTGGGAAAAGACCATGATGATGGGAAAGATGAGATGGGATGGCATCAGACTCAATGGACATGAGTTTGAGCAAACTCCAGGAGATAATGAAGGACAGATGAGCCTGGCATGCTGCAGTCTATGGGGTCACAAAGAGTGAGGCACCACTTAGCCACTGAACCTCAACAACAAAACAAACACACTTTGACTCTCTTTTGCAAGGTGAAGGAATGTATATTATGCTAGGTCCATCTGTTTGCACTGAGGGTAAGCCCCATTTATGTACATTTGTGCTAAGTCACTTCACTGTGTCTCACTCTATGACACCCCAGGAACTGTAGCCCACCAGGCTCCTCTGTTCATAGAGAGTCATCAGGCAAGGATACTGGAGTGGGTTGCCACCCAGGCACCGAACCCTCGTCTCCTATGATTCCTGCATTGTCAGCCAGGGCCTTTTCCACTAGCGCCTCCTAGGAAGCCCTCAGTATGTTGACCATGTGGTTGTTTTCAATGCATCTCAATGCGTTCTCCTTTCACCTACAAAATTCTCAACTGACGACTACCCCAGCTAGAGGTTTCCAAAAGCTTCCTAGGACACTCCCTGAGCCATTCTCTCATGCAAAAAAAAAAACAAAAAAAAAACAAAAGAAAAACACACACACACACACAGAGACACACACACAGTTTTAAGCCTTCCTCTTCTCCTCCCTCTGGAAGGCAGCCCCAGTCACTCTGGATCAGTTCTCTGCAAACAGCCCCTTGTCTATCTCCTGCCTCTCCAAACAGGCCCTCCTTTGCCTCTCCCATCTTTTTCTTTGATCTCTGCCACTCTCCCCATGCCCTTCTCCCCATCCCAACTCATCGTGGTTTAGATTAGGACACAATCACTCTCCACTTAGACCATTGCAAGAACCTCTCTGCTGACAGCCTCATTCCCAAATCCCCACAACGTCTAACCTCCTGACACCATGCACCAGAGTAACCTCCTGAAAGCGCGCACACAGTAGGATCCTGAGAGCTTCTGCTCTCAGAAGACACGATTCTCCATCTTTATCACTGGGGATCATGCACGGAGCCATCAACCTGAGAGAAAGAAAATTTGATGAGTCAATTGCGAGCCTGCCTGGCACATCACTTCAGTCACATCCGACTCTTTGTGGCCCATCGGGCTTCTCTGTCCATGGGATTCTCCAGGCAAGAGTCCTGGAATGCGTTGCCATGCCCTCCTCCAGGCAATCAAAGCCGTATCTCTTATGCCTCTGAATCCGCTGACAAGTCTATTAGGGACTCCGTTTTAGTACAAATCCAAGCTTCCTCGTATGTCTTTTGGGACTCTTTAAGACCTGGCCCCTGTGGATGCCACAGCTCCATCTTAATACCCTTCATAGTTTCATGCTGTTCTCATTACTGAACTGGATCAACCCCTGAATTCACCTGTCAATGTCCTGCCTCTGAGCCTTTCCACATCAGCTACTGTACACCTAGATTATAATTTTTTGCTTCTTGCCTCCACACACGAAACACACCTTGACTGTCTCAGCTCAGGGCTTGCTGCCTTCAGATGCCCTTTCCTGGGGCCATAGCCCACTTAAGTCTCCTTCTCCCGGTGGTCCACACTCTCTGTGAGCCTCCCAGGCAGGTCCTCAGATCTCTGTTCTTCCCTGACTTGTCCAGCACCTTTGTCAGATGACAAAATCCTTTTTCTCCACTCACTGCAGCCTGAGGCTGAGCACATCCCTGATGTCTGAGGGTGACTCTCCTAGGGTCTATGTGAGTAGATGGGAGAACTTCAGCTGGGGAATGAGCTGGGGAAAGTGCAGAGATGATTGTGTATGTCTGATGAGCAGTTTGGGGGTGCAGAAGGCGAACATATGTCTGAGGAACATTGTTGGGGGGGAGCTGGCAAAATACGACCTATAGGAGAGAGCAAAGGGTCTCCTGGGAGAGTCTCCTGCTACAAGAGTTCTGTTTCATGCTGTTGTTTGATGAGCTGATGGCCTTCTACTTCCCAAGAAACCCAGACAGGAGGTCAGGAGTGCCTGCTATGCAGGAGAAGGAAAAGCCGTCCACAGTGGGAGGAAAAGCCCTCTGGAAAGTACTGTGGAGGATGGGCTTCTTGGTGACTCAGGGATAAAGAATCCGCCTGCCAACACAGGGGACCCAGGTTCGATCCCTGGTCCGGGAAGTTCCTGCACGCTGTGGGGCAGCTGAGCCTCGGAGCCACGTCTTCTGAAGACCGTGCTCCCAGAGCCCGCACCCTGCAAG
>NW_017190658.1:0-11178 GCF_001704415.2 Capra hircus | reverse complement strand
ACCAGAGCGGGTCCCTGAGTCCCCGTCGTAAGTCGAGAGCACATGCCGCAACTCGAGAAAATCAGCAGGTTCTCCCCTCCAGGCGAGATGAGGCCCGTTTCCGCTGAGGCATCTCGAGGCTAATCACACCTAACATCTGGAACTTACAAAGGGTCTTTCACACCCTTGCTGCAACTGAAGAAGTTTCCCGACATACCCGTCTCCACTCGAGAGGAATCACGAGAGTCACGCCCTCATCCAGAGGAGCCCCGTTTCCGCCTCCTAGCTAGATAGGAGGGATCCTTCCCTGCGTGGTCGGGAAAGAATTCCCGGCGTTTCCGTCGCATCCAAGAGGAGGCGCTCTCCACAGGAAAGGCGAGAGGAACTCCAGGGTCATGCCACCATTCCCAGAGTCCCCCAGATGTCTCAGTCCATTCCAGGGAAACCTGTTTTTCCTGCACTGCCTCGAATTTCAAGCCGAGGATCGACTCACACCACGGTGGCACGTGGGACAGCCCTGTGGGAAAGCCTCCTGGGCAAGCCTCGAGGGAAAGCCACAGATCCCTTGATCCACGTGAAGGGAAGCGTGACACAGCTGCTACAGCCGGAGGAAATCGCACGTGCCCCCAATTCGAGACGATGACTGACTCCCCTGGGAGACTCCAGAAGTACCCCAAAATCCATGTCAGCATTGGAGAGGAATCCTCAGGTTCCGCCACGACTCCAAACAAGGTCTTAGGCCCCGGCATCGACGGGAGAGGAATACCGAGAGGCACCCGAACAACTCGTATGGGGACTGGCCTTTCCTGAGGCCAACCAGAGCGGGTCCCTGAGGTCCCGACGTAAGTCAAGAGCACCTGCCGCAACTCGAGAAAATCCAGGAGGTTCTCCCCTCCAGGCGAGATGAGGCCCATTTCCGCTGAGGCATCTCGAGGCTAATCACACCTACCTCTGGAACTTCCAAAGGGTCCTTCACACCCTTGCTGCAACTCAAGAAGTTCCCCGACATACCCGTCTCCACTCGAGAGGAAGCACGAGAGTCCCGCCCTCATCCAGAGGAGCGCGTTTCCGCCTCCTAGCTCGAGAGGAGGGATCTTTCCCTGCGTGGTCGGGAAAGAATTCCCGGCGTTCCCGTCGCATCTCAAGAGGAGGCGCTCTCCACAGGAAAGGCGAGAGGAACTCAGGGTCGTGCCACCATTCCCAGAGTCCCCCAGATGTCTCAGTCCATTTAGGGAAACCTTTTTCCCTGCACTGCCTCGACTTTCAAGCCGAGGATCGACTCACACCACGGTGGCACGTGGGACAGCCCTGTGGGGAAAAGCTCGTGGGAAAGCCACAGATCCTTGACCACCGAGGGAAGCATGACACTGCTGCTACAGCTGGGGAGGAAAGCGCACGTGCATGCCCCCACTCGAGAGGAGGACTGACTCCCCAGGGGAGACTCAGGAAGTACCCCAAGATCCATGTCAGCACTGGAGAGGAATCCTCAGGTTCCGGCACCGACTCCACACAAGGTCTTAGGCCCGGCATCGACAGGAGAGGAATCCGAGAGGCCCCGAGCAACTCGCATGGGGACTGGCCTTTCCTGAGGCCACCAGAGCGTGTCCCTGAGGTCCCCGTCGTAAGTCGAGAGCACGTGCCGCAACTCGAGAAAATCCAGGAGGTTCTCCCCTTCCAGGCGAGATGAGGCCCATTTCCGCTCAGGCTTCTCGAGGCTAATCACACCTAACCTCTGAAACTTCCAAAGGGTCCTTCACATCCTTGCAGCAACTCAAGAAGTTCCCCGACATACCCGTCTCCAATCGAGAGGAAGCACAAGAGTCCCGACAACATCCAGAGGAGCCCCCCTTTCCGCCTACTAGCTCCAGAGGAGGGATCCTTTCCCTGCCTGGTCTGGAAAGAATTCCTGCCGTTCCCGTCGCATCTCAAGATGAGGTGCTCTCCACAGGAAAGCGAGAGGAACTCCAGGGTCGTGCCACCATTCCCAGAGTCCCCCAGATGTCTCCGTCCATTCCAGGGATACCTGTTTTCCCTGCACTGCCTCGACGTTCAAGCCGAGGATCGACTCACACCACGGTGGCACGTGGGACAGCCCTGTGGGAAAACCTCGTGGGAAAGCCTCATGGGAAAGCCTCGAGGGAAAGCCACAGATCCCTTGATCACGTGAAGGGAAGCGTGACACTGCTGCTACAGCTCGGGAGGAAAGAGCACGTGCATGCCCCACTTCAGACGAGGACTGACTCCGCTGGGGGAGACTCCAGAAGTACCCCAAGGTCCATGTCAGCACTGGAGAGGAATCCTCATGTTCCGGCACCGACTCCACACAATTTCTTAGGCCCCGGCATCGATGGGAGAGGAATCCAGAGTGGCCCTCGAGCAACTCGCATGGGGGACTGACCTTTCCTGAGGCCACCAGAGCGGGTCCCTGTGGTCCCCGTCGTAAGTCGAGAGCACCTGCCGCAACTCGAGAAAATCCAGGAGGTTCTCCCCTCCAGGCAAGATGAGGCCCATTTCCGCTGAGGCTTCTCGAGGCTAATCACACCTAACCTCTGAAACTTCCAAAGGGTCCTTCACACCCTTGCTGCAACTCAAGAAGTTCCCCGACATAACCGTCTCCACTGAGAGGAAGCACGAGCCTCCCGCCCACATCCAGAGGAGCCCCGTTTCCGCCTCCTAGCTCGAGAGGAGGGATCCTTTCCCTGCGTGTTCGGGAAAGAATTCCCGGTGTTCCGTCGCATCTCAAGAGGAGGCGCTCTCCACAGGAAAGGCGAGAGGAACTCCAGGGTCGAGCCACCATCCCAGAGTCACCCAGATGTCTCAGTCCATTCCAGGGAAACCAGCTTTCCCTGCACTGCCTCGACTTTCAAGCGAGGATCTTCTCACACCACGGTGGCACGTGGGACAGCCCTGTGGGAAAGCCTCGTGGGAAAGCCTCCTGCGAAAACCTCGAGTTAAAGCCACAGATTTCTTCATCCACGCGAAGGGAAGCATGACACTGGTACTACAGCTCGGGAGGAAACGCACGTGCATGGCCCCACTCGAGACGAGGACTGACTCCCCTGGGGAGACTCCAGAAGTACCCCAAGATCCATGTCAGCACTGGAGAGGAATCCTCAGGTTCTGGCACCTGCTGCGAGCCAGTGTGAGGAATCCCGCCCGTGACAAGGTCATGAGGAAGGAAGCTGACATACGCAAGGCGTGCTCAGACTTCAGGGACCCCTCTGCAAATTCCTTAGCACGTACCCCAACAAAAATCTGCCGGCTTTTGTGCTCTGCTTTTCCACTCTTCTGACATTTTCTGGAAAAAGTCAATTCAGGGCTTTAGTCTTCTGCATTTGAAAGAGTGTTTCAATCCAAAAAACCCCCTCCGATGGCTTTCTAGCCTGCCTGCAGGACTCCGTACAGCTGCGCATGTGATTGTTTGAGGCCTCCTGACCGCATTAGGCACAGGAAAGCTTAAAACATCCTAGGAATGCAGGAGCTTCCGAGGAGTCAAAATCTTTAGAATAGGACTGATTAATGGTTTTCATTTTTTGGGTCAATGCTTGCTGCCAAATTTTCATATCCTTTATTTTTAGATATAGTTGGTATATAGAAAAAACAAGTAGTAGACCTGGTATTTAGCAACATTAGATCTTTGAGTTAAGTACCTTCTTTGTTATATCCCACTGCACCTTTGTTCTATAGAGATGTAACTTTAATGCTTTAAGGAGATGCAGATTAAAAAAAAAAACACTTCAGGGGAAACAAAATTAACATTCATTAAGGAAGAGAGCCAAAAAAGTGTTAACAAGTCTCTTGGCCAAAAGATAATGTAAATCACCTGAGACCTTTTGTATACAAAATGATATACGGAAAGAATCTGGGTTGCGGAACGCTACATAATTTTGTGTTACCCATTGATCTCCGTGTTTTATCAAAAGTATAAAAGGCCTTCTGAACAATAAAGGATGGGGGCCAGTTCTCGAACTAGTCTCTCGGCCTGGTTTCTTGGGACTCTGGCTCCCCCCATGTCTCTCTCTCTCTCTTCTTCTCTCCCCTTCCCTCTCTCTGCTCTTTACTTTAACTTCAGGCTGAATCTCCATCTGGCGCGCGGAGGCTCGCCAGGTCTACTTACTTGCCCCCGGCTGTTAAGACCCGCACGAAAGGAAGCTTAAGGCGAGGCACCCTTAGATATTCAAGCGGGGCGCCGGGTGGCCCAACGTACATGGTGCAAATTCCTTGTCTGGAATTTTATTGGCCTTCCGCGATAAACCAACTATTCAGCCCTCTTCCTCCACTTAATCTTCTTACTACACTATAGTTTCTTAATCTAATCTTACATTAATAAAACAAACAAGTCTTTCCACGCCAACGCCGTCCACCCTTCGAATTCCCTGGATCCACCCGGGGCTGGACCCCGGCAAGTGGTGCCCGGAACAGGCTATTCGAAGGTAGGTTCCTCGGGAGCAAAAGCTCCCCCCGGAGCACTCTCTGTTGCTCCCCCCCGGAGCACTCTCTGTTGCTCCCCCCGGAGTGACTTAATCACTCCCCCCGGAGTACTTTCGGGTACTCCCCCCAGTGTTGAGTGTTTGGGACGGCTAGGACCCCACTCAGGGTGCTGCGGACCCCCCTGTAGGATTAGACAGGGTGAGGACGAGTGGGAAGTGTTCAAGGGGTTTAAGAGAAACCTGGTGCTCTAGAGGTTGAAAAGAAACCTGCTATCTTAGGGTTTAAAACAAAACCCCCCTTGGCTAAGGTAAAACCTTTTTGTCAAGGCAGACTTTTTCTATAACTCTTAATTTTCTGACACGGGTAACAATGACTCAAAACAATGACACCTCTTTATACAAGTAATTTTGTAACTGTTAAACAAAAAAGACAAATTAAAGATTAAAAGGCTAGTGTTATGAGACCAATGTCCTTGGTTTCCAGAAAAGAGATTTAGATACTTGGATAAAGGTAATAAAACAGCTAAAAACTAATTATACTTTGCATGGGCCTGTAAATGCTTTTGCTCTGTAAAATATTATTTCAAATGTTCTGGACCCCGTCATGAGGCTGTTAGTTAGATAGCCTATGGGAGAGACTATAGCAGTGGATCGTAGTGGCGGTCTCCACCTATTACGCAGATCATATTTTCTGCCATTGGCAAACAAAAGGAGAGAGACTGTACTCTTCCTCCCGAGGAAGGAGGGTGCTTATAGGACGCAGCGGCCGAGCGCCCTGGAGAGCCCCCTCCCCCTCTACACAAACCAAACCTTTAAAAAAGTTGTCTTATTTAAGGCGACCACTGCAACCTCTGCTTGCGCCTTCCCAGGGCTTAAGAACTCCCCACTTTATATCCAAAGCCTCCCAGAACATTGCTTAAGTTTGAAAACGATAGTGACAATATTTTCGAGCAAAAGAGCTTTTAAAACAGAGCTTGCTCCTTGCATAAAATCCCCTCAGGAGGGGCCTCACCCAACAAAAAAAAAAAAAAAGAAAAGGAAGAAAAACAGGAAAAAAAAAGAAAAATATTCGTAATAAAAAGGACTTTACAAATGCAAAATGTTTCTCTTGAGGCCAAATAGAACATTTTTTGCCAAAATGTCTTGCTAAACAGAGATAACAAGCCGTACCAAACAACCCCAGGTAGCTCAGGCCTGGACCTCAGTTCCACCACCTTAATAATAATAGCTCCTGACTCAGATTCCAGTGCTAGTCCCCTGCCTGAGGACATTGTAAGACTTGTGCTGGGGCATAGCTTGCTTTCTTTTCAAAAAATTTCGGTAGTGTCTTGTGTAGTAAATTCTGATTATACTAAAAAAAATTGAAGTTTTGATATCGCCACCTGCTAAAACTGGTGCAATTAAAATTAAAAAATAGCACAGCTTTTGCTTTTACCTTTTACCAGACAGAAAAACCAGACAAAAAAAGCCCCAGAGGATCTAGATCTAGCTTTTTGGGTGCAAAAAATTGCAGCTTCTAGGCCTTTAAAAGATTTTTTAAAGATATAAAATGTCATGGCTGTTAGACAATAGACCAAAACGTTTCTTACATTGCTGAGAGACTAGCGCAGCTCCTGGCCAACATATACTACTGAAAAGGAGTTGGTGGGATTAGAAAAGGTGGTATGCAGGATAAAAATGCTATAGAGTAAGAGGTGAGAGAGAGTTTAAAACCTTGGTGAATAGTGAGCTCCCCGTTGCTGGAAGTATTCAAGCTAAGATTAAATGGTTACTTGTCATCTAAAAGGCTATAGACCAGATTTGGGTTATAAAAAGATCATTAAAAAAGCTTTTCTTGCTTCTTATATTTGGGTCTGCCAAAAGTTTTAAAACTGATAATGTCCTTTTAAAGCTGCTGAGAGATTGTTTACTAACTTTAAATGATTTCCAAAAATTATTAGGTGATATTAATTGGATATGCCCACATTTAAAACTGACTTTTGTAGATTTAAAGCCTTTTGTTTGATTGCTGAAAAATAACAATCCTAATCCCAGTTCTAAGAAAAAGTTGACTAGTGTGACACAGTTGGCTTTCGTTAAAGTGAATGAGGCTTTAAATGATCAGTTAATTAAGATTAATATTGCCAAAAAAGGAGATTAAATTATTCTTGCCACAAAATGTATACCTACAGGATGCTTGTGACAAGAAGGCCCATTGGTTCCATCTAATGACCCCCCAAAAAATAGTTTTATCTTATCCCAACTTGGTGGAACAATGGCCTCTGCCTAAGAAAAAAATTACTGCCATATTAATTTAAAAGATTAATTCAAGCATACTGATTTATTAAATTGTTTAGTAAAGAGCCATCAAAAATTGTAATTCCATATAACAAAAAACAACTTGATGCTTTTCAAATGTTTGATGATTGGCAGATTGCTATAGGAAATTCTTGTGATCAGATCTTGCATCATTTACCCTCACGTGCTTTGTTAATTCAAAAATTAAAAAAGGAGAAATTAAGTATAGTTTTCCCCCATCAGATTTTACAACATGTTCTCTTTGTAATAAGTTAAATGCTGATTCGTTTGGAACAGTAAAATAAAAAGCCATTGGTAAAGCAAAAAGATCTCCAGATAACAAAAAGATCCCGACCCAGAATTTGCTGCGGGTCGAGGAAGTGTTTATATTTTTTCCACAGGGTGCAGATTCGTCAATTTGGATCCCGGACAGACTGATTCGCCACAAAAGAAAAAGGGAACTTCTCTGCCGCCACCGCCGCGGGAAACAGCCGTGCACCAAAAGCTGCGGGCGGGGCCAGCCCTGACTGACGGAACCCAGTGCACCGCACTCGCAGCCCCGTAACAGCGCCAGTGTCAGAGGGCGGGGTGAAGGCCGCTGCTCCCACCGGCAGAAGAGGCAAAAGAAACATCAAGATCCCGGCGGGACTAACAGCTGCTGCAGCGCAAACTCCAACCAGAAAATGACTCTATTTACTCTATTTTGGCTTGTCTATCCTCTCCTTATGTTCTTCTTTTCACCAATGATTCCAGAAAACTTAAGGTACCTAATGTAGCGACTTGTGAACCATGGATGTTTTCATCTTGTTTAACTCCTCAAAGTAATGTCTGCTCTTTTGTGGTTTTAAAGATGTCCTGTAACTGGTAACAACTTATTGATATGATAATTATGTTCTTGCTGTGTTACAATAACTGTTATTGTTACTTGGGAGCGGTCATTGACTCAACAAGTGTAAATGCCCAATATGTTAAAAAATCAAGTTTTAGGTGTTTTGGAACAGCTCAGATATTAGTTTAGACTTAGGGAAACTGCATAACCAGATTCAGACCTTGGAACACTCCCGATTAGATTTTACCACCGCAGGAGAAGCCAATGACTTTTTCCACACTTTCTCTAACTTCATTTCTGGAAAGACTATTCTGTCTACTCTTTATAATCTTGCTCCTCGTAATCATTCTTCCCTGTATTGTCTAGATTCTTCGGCAGAGCATTCGGAATCTCGCGACCAAACTGCACCTGATTTTAAACATAAATAATTAATTATTTAAAATAAAAAAGGGTGAGATGCTGGGAGCCAGTGTGAGGAATCCCGCCCGTGACAAGGTCATGAGGAAGGAAGCTGACATACGCAAGGCGTGCTCAGACTTCAGGGACCCCTCTTCAAATTCCTAAGCACGTACCCCAACAAAAATCTGCCGGCTTTTGTGCTCTGCTTTTCCACTCTTCTGACATTTTCTGGAAAAAGTCAATTCAGGGCTTTAGTCTTCTGCATTTGAAAGAGTGTTTCAATACAAAAACCCCTCCGATGGCTTTCTAGCCTGCCTGCAGGACTCGTACAGCTGCGCATGTGATTGTTTGAGGCCTCCTGACCGCATTAGGCACAGGAAGCTTAAAACATCCTAGGAATGTAGGAGCTTCCGAGGAGTCAAAATCTTTAGAATAGGACTGATTAAAGGTTTCATTTTTTGGGTCAATGCTTGCTGCCAAATTTTCCTATCCTTTATTTTTAGATATAGTTGGTATATAGAAAAACAAGTAGTAGATCTGGTATTAGCAACATTAGATCTTTGAGTTAAGTACCTTCTTTGTTATATCCCACTGCACCTTTGTTCTATAGAGATGTAACTTTAATGCTTTAAGGAGATGCAGATTAAAAAAAAAAAAACACTTCAGGGGAAACAAAATTAACATTCATTAAGGAAGAGAGCCAAAAAGTGTTAACAAGCCTCTTGGCCAAAAGATAATGTAAATCACCTGAGACCTTTTGTATACAAAATGATATACGGAAAGAATCTGGGTTGCGAACGCTACATAATTTTGTGTTACCCATTGATCTCGGTGTTTTATCAAAAGTATAAAAGGCCTTCTGAACAATAAAGGATGGGGGCCAGTTTCTCGAACTAGTCTCTCGGCCTGGTTGCTTGGGACTCTGGCTCCCCCCATGTCTCTCTCTCTCTCTTCTTCTCTCCCCTTCCCTCTCTCTGCTCTTTACTTTAACTTCAGGCTGAATCTCCATCTGGGGCGCGGAGGATCGCCAGGTCTACTTACTTGCCCCGGCTGTTAAGACCCGCACGAAAGGGAGCTTAAGGCGAGGCACCCTTAGATATTCAAGCGGGCGCCGGTGGCCCAACGTACATGGTGCAAATTCCTTGTCTGGAATTTTATTGGCCTTCCGCATAAACCAAGCTATTCAGCCCTCTTCCTCCACTTAATCTTTTTACTACACTATAGTTTCTTAATCTAATCTTACATTAATAAACAAACAAGTCTTTCCAAAGCCAACGCCGTCGACCCTTCGAATTCCCTGGATCCACCGGGGCTGGACCCCGGCAGCCACCGACTCCACACAAGGTCTTAGGCCCTGGCATCGGACGGGAGAGGAATCCCGAGAGGCTCCCGAGCAACTCGCATGGGGACTGGCCTTTCCTGAGGCCACCAGAGCGGGTCCCAGTGGTCACCGTCGTAAGGCGAGAGCACCTACCGCAACTCGAAAAAATCCAGAAGATTCTCCCCTCCAGGGGAGATGAGGCCCGTTTCCGCTAAGGCGTCTCGGACTCAAAACACACCTAAACTCTGGAATTCCAAAGGGTCCTTCACACCCTTGCTGCAACTCAAGAAGTTCCCCGACATACCCGTCTCCACTCGAGAGGAAGCACGAGAGTCCCGGCCACATCCAGAGGAGCCCCGTTTCAGCCTCCAAGTTCGAGAGGAGGGATCATTTACCTGCGTGGTCGGGAAAGAATTCGCGCCGTTCCCGTCGCATCTCAAGAGGAGGCGCTGTCCACAGGAAAGGCGAGAGGAACTCCAGGGTCCGTGCCACCATTCCCAGAGTCCCCCAGATGTCTCAGTCCATTCCAGGGAAAACCTGTTTTCCCTGCACTGCCTCGACATTCAAGCCGAGGATCGACTCACACCACCGTGGCACATGGGACAACCCTGTGGGAAAGCCTCGTGGGAAAGCCTCGTGGAAAAGCCTCGAGGGAAAAGCCACAGATTCCTTGATCCACGCAAAGGGGAAGGGTGACACTGCTGCTACAGCTCGGGAGGAAAGCGCACGTGCATCCCCCCACTCGAGACGTGGACTAACTCCCCTGGGGAGACTCCAGAAGTACCCCAGGATCAATGTCACACTGGAGAGGAATCCACGGGTTCCATCCACCGACTCCAAACAAGGTCTGAGGGCCCGGCATCGAAGGGAGAGGGAATCCCGAGAGGTCCCCCAAGCAACTCGCATGGGGAACTGGCCTTTCCGTGAGGCCACCAGAACGGGTCCCTGAGGTCCCATCGTTAGTCGAGAGCACCTGCCGCAACTCGAGAAAATCCAGGAGGTTCTCCCTTCCAGGCGAGATGAGGCCCATTTTGCTGAGCGACTCGAGGCTAATCACACCTAACCTCTTGAATTTCCAAAGGTCCTTCACACCCTTGCTGCAACTGAAGAAGTTCCCCGACATACCCGTCTCCACTCGAGAGGAAGCACGAGAGTCCCGCCCACATCCAGAGGAGCCCCGTTTCCGACTCCTAGCTCGAGAGAGGGATCTTTCCCTGCGTGACGGGAAAGAATTCCCGGCATTCCCGTCGCATTTCAAGAGGAGGCGCTCTCCACAGGAAAGGCGAGAGAGGAACTCCAGGGTCGTGCCACATTCCCAGAGTCCCCAGATGTCTCAGTCCATTCCAGGGAAACCTGTTTTCCCTGCACTGCCTCGACTTTCAAGCGAGGATCGACTCACACCACGTGGCACGTGGGACAGCCCCTGTGGGAAAGCCTCGTGGGAAAGTCGTGGGAAAGCCTCGAGGGAAAGCCACAGATCCCTTGATCCACGCGAAGGGGAGCGTGACACTGCTGCTACAGCTCGGAGGAAAGCGCACGTGCATGCCCCACTCGGACGAGGACTGACTCCCCTGGGGAGACTCCAGAAGTACCCCAAGATCCATGTCAGCCTGGAGAGGAATCCTCAGGTTCTGGCACCAACTCCACACAAGGTCTTAGGCCCCGCATCGACGGAAGAGGAATTCCGAGAGGCCCCCGAGCAAACTCGCATGGGGACTGGCCTTTCCTGCAGGCCACCAGAGCGGGTCCCTGAGTTCCACGTCATAAGCAGAGCACCTGCCCAACTCGAGAAAAATCCAGGAGGTTCTCCCCTCCAGTGGAGATGAGGCCCATTTCCTCTGAGGCGTCTCGAGGCTAATCACACCTAACCTCTGGAACTTCCAAAGGGGGGCCTCACACCTTGCTGCAACACAAGAAGTTCCCCGACATACCCGTCTCCACTC
>NW_017190657.1:0-11179 GCF_001704415.2 Capra hircus | reverse complement strand
CCAACCCTAAATGGAAGTTTCCAGAGGGTTTTAGGTGTTGATAGGGTTCTTCACACCCTTGCTGCAACTCAAGAAGTTCCCCGACATACCTGTCTCCACTCGAGAGGAAGCACGAGAGTCCCGCCCACATCCAGAGGAACCCGTTTCCGCCTCACAGCTAGAGAGGAGGTATCCTTTCCCTGCGTGGTCGGGAAAGAATTCCCGGTCTTCCCGTCACAACTCAAGAGGAGGCGCTCTCAACAGGAAAGGTGAGAGGAACTCCAGGGTCGTGCCACCATTCCCAGAGTACCCCAGATATCTCAGTCCATTCCAGGGAAACCTGTTTTCCCTGCACTGCCTCGACTTTCAAGCCGAGGATCGACTCACACCACGGTGGCACGTGGGACAGCCCTGTGGGAAAGCCTCGTGAGAAAGCCTCATGGGAAAGCCTCGAGGGAAAGCCACTGATCCCTTGATCCACTCGACGGGGAGAATGACACTGCTGCTACAGCTCGGAAGGAAAGCGCTCTCAATGCCCCACTCGAATGAGGACTGACTCCCCTGGGGAGACTCCCGAAGTACCCCAAGATCCATGTCAGCACTGGAGAGGAATCCTCAGGTTCCGGCACCGACTCCACACATCGTCTTAGGCCCCGGCATCGACGGGACAGGAATCCGAGAGGCCCCCGAGCAACTCGCATGGGGACTGGCTTTCCTGAGGCCACCAGAGCGGGTCCCTGAGGTCCCCGTCGTAAGTCGAGAGCACCTGCCGGAACTCGAGAAAATCCAGGAGGTTCTCCCCTCCAGGAGAGATGAGGCTCATTTGCGCTGAGGCCTCTGGAGGCTAATCACACCTAACCTCTGGAACTTCCAAAGGGTCCTTCACACCCTTGCTGCAACTCAAGAAGTTCCGCGATATACCCGTCTCCACTCAATAGGAAGCGCGTGAGTCCCGCCCACATCCAGAGGAGTCCCGTTTCCGCCT
The DNA here is from genome assembly GCF_001704415.2 of Capra hircus. Classification (NCBI taxonomy): domain Eukaryota; kingdom Metazoa; phylum Chordata; class Mammalia; order Artiodactyla; family Bovidae; genus Capra; species Capra hircus. The sequence continues at coordinate 10,215 of NW_017190657.1, read as the reverse complement.
CCTAGCTCGAGAGGAGGGATCCTTTCCCTGCGTCGTGGGAAAGAATTCCCCGCGTTGCCGTCGCATCTCAAGAGGAGGCGCTCTCCACAGGAAAGGCGAGAGGAACTCCAGGGTCGTGCCACCATTCCCAGAGTCCCCCAGATGTCTCAGTCCATTCCAGGGAACCTGTTTTCCCTGCACTGCATCGACTTTCAAGCCGAGGATCGACTCACACCACGGTGGCACGTGGGACAGCCCTGTGGGAAAACTTCGTGGGAAAGCCTCCTGTGAAAGCCTCAAGGGAAAGCCACAGATCCCTTGATCCACGCGAAGGGAAGCGTGATACTGCTGCTACAGCTTGGGAGGAAATCGCACGTGCATGCCCCAACTCGAGACGAGGACTGGCTCCCCTGGGGAGACTCCAGAAGTACCCCAAGATCCATGTCAGCACTGGAGAGGAATCCTCAGGTTCTGGCAACAACTCCACACTAGGTCTTAGGCACCAGCATCGACGGGAGAGGAATCCCCAGAAGACGCCAAGCAACTCGCATGGGGACTGGCCTTTCCTGATACCAGCATGGCGGGTCCCTGAGGTCCCCATCGTAAGTCGAGAGCACCAGCCGCAACTCGAGAAAATCGAGGAGGTTCTCCCCTCCAAGCGAGATGAGGCCCATTTCCGCTGAGGCGTCTCGAGGCTAATCAAACCTAAACTCTGGAACTTCCAAAGGGTCCTTCACACCCTTGCTGCAATCAAAAAGTTCCCGACATACCCGTCTGCACTCGAGAGGAAGCACGAGAGTCCCGCCCACATCCAGAGGAGCCCCGTTTCCGACCCTAGCTCCCTAGGGAGGGATCCTTTCCCTGGTGGTCGGGAAAGAATTCCAGTTCCGTCGCATCTCAAGAGGAGGCGCTCTCCACAGGAAAGGCGAGACGAACTCCAGGGTCGTGCAACCATTCCCGAGTACCCCAGATATCTCAGTCCATTCCAGGGAAACCTTTTTACCCTGCACTGCCTCGACTTTCAAGCCGAGGATCGACTCACACCACGGTGGTACGTGGGACAGCCCTGTGGGAAAGCCTCGTGGAAGCCTCGTGGGAATGCCTCGAGGGAATGCCACAGATCCCTTGATCCACGCGAAGGGAAGCGCGACACTGCTGCTCACAGCTCGGAGGAAAGAGCACGTGCATGCCCCCACTCGAGACGAGGACTGACTCCCCTGGGGAGACTCCAGAAGTACCCCAAGATCCATGTCAGCACTGGAGAGGAATCCTCACGTTTCGGCACCGACTTCACACTAGGTCTTAGGCACCGGCATCGACGGGAGAGGAATCCCAAGAGGCCCCGAGCAACTCGCATGTGGACTGGCCTTTCCTGAGGCCACCAGAGCGGGTCCCTGAGGTCCCCGACGTAAGTCGAGAGCACCTGCCGCAACTCAAGAAATTCCAGGAGGTTCTCCCCTCCAGGCGAGATGACGCCCATTTCTGCTGAGGCGTCTCGAGGCTAATCACACCTAACCTCTGGAACTTCCAAAGGTCCTTCAACCCTTTCTGCAACTCAAGAATTTCCCCGATATACCCGTCTCCACTCGAGAGGAAGCTCGAGAGTCCGCCCACATCCAGAGGAGCCCCGTTTCCGCCTCCTAGCTCGAGAGGAGGGATCCTTTCCCTTCGTGGTCGGGAAAGAATTCCCGTTCCCGTCGCATCTCAAGAGGAGGCGCTCTCCAAAGGAAAGGCGAGAGGAACTTCAGGGTCGTGCCACCATTCCCAGAGTCCCCCAGATGTCTCAGTCCATTCCAGGGAAACCTGTTTTCCCTGCACTGCCTCGACTTTCAAGCCGAGGATCGACACACACCACGGTGGCACGTGGGACAGCCCTGCAGTACAGCCCTGAGGTAAAGCCTCGTGGAAAGCCTCGACGGAAAGCCACAGATCCCTTGATCCACGCGAAGGAAAGCGTGACACTGCTGCTACAGCTTGGGAGGAAATCGCACTTGCATGCCCCCACTCGAGACGAGGACTGACTCCCCTGTGGAGACTGCAGAGGTACCCCAAGATCCATGTCAGCACTGGAGAGGAATCCTCAGGTTCTGGCACCCACTCCACACAAGGTCTTAGGCCCGCATCGACGGGAGAGGAATCCCGAGAGGCCCCGAAACTCGCGTGGGGACTGGCCTTTCCTGAGGCCTCCAGAGCGGGTCCCTGAGGACCCTGTCCTAAGTCGAGAGCACCTGCCGCAACTCGAGAAAATCCAGGAGGTTCTCCCCTCCAGGCGAGATGAGGCCCATTTCCGCTGAGGCGTCTCGAGGCTAATCACACCTAAACCTCTGGAACTTCCATAGGGTTCTTCACACCCTTGCTGCAACTCAAGAAGTTCCCCGACATACCTGTCTCCACTCGAGAGGAAGCACGAGAGTCCCGCCCACATCCAGAGGAACCCCGTTTCCGCCTCACAGCTAGAGAGGAGGTATCCTTTCCCTGCGTGGTCGGGAAAGAATTCCCGGTTTCCCGTCACAACTCAAGAGGAGGCGCTCTCAACAGGAAAGGTGAGAGGAACTCCAGGGTCGTGCCACCATTCCCAGAGTACCCCAGATATCTCAGTCCATTCCAGGGAAACCTGTTTTCCCTGCACTGCCTCGACTTTCAAGCCGGATCGACTCACACCACGGTGGCACGTGGGACAGCCCTGTGGAAAAGCCTCGTGAGAAAGCCTCATGGGAAAGCCTCGAGGGAAAGCCACTGATCCCTTGATCCACTCGACGGGGAGAATGACACTGCTGCTACAGCTCGGAAGGAAAGCGCTCTTCCAATGCCCCCACTCGAATGAGGACTGACTCCCCTGGGGAGACTCCCGAAGTACCCCAAGATCCATGTCAGCACTGGAGAGGAATCCTCAGGTTCCGGCACCGACTCCACACATCGTCTTAGGCCCCGGCATCGACGGGACAGGAATCCGAGAGGCCCCGAGCAACTCGCATGGGGACTGGCCTTTCCTGAGGCCACCAGAGCGGGTCCCTGAGGTCCCCGTCGTAAGTCGAGAGCCTGCCGGAACTCGAGAAAATCCAGGAGGTTCTCCCCAGGAGAGATGAGGCTCATTTGCGGCGTCTGGAGGCTAATCACACCTAACCTCTGGAACTTCCAAAGGGTCCTTCACACCTTGCTGCAACTCAAGAAGTTCCGCGATATACCCGTCTCCACTCAATAGGAAGCGCGTGAGTCCCGCCCACATCCAGAGGAGTCCCGTTTCCGCCTCCTAGCTCGAGAGGAGGGATCCTTTCCCCTGCGTCGTGTGGAAAGAATTCCCCGCGTTCCCGTCGCATCTCAAGAGGAGGCGCTCTCCACAGGAAAGGCGAGAGGAACTCCAGGGTCGTGCCACCATTCCCAGAGTCCCCAGATGTCTCAGTCCATTCCAGGGAAACCTGTTTTCCCTGCACTGCCTCGACTTTCAAGCCGAGGATCGACTCACACCACGGTGGCACGTGGGACAGCCCTGTGGGAAAACTTCGTGGAAAGCCTCCTGTGAAAGCCTCAAGGGAAAGCCACAGATCCCTTGATCCACGCGAAGGGAAGCGTGATACTGCTGCTACAGCTTGGGAGGAAATCGCACGTGCATGCCCCAACTCGAGACGAGGACTGGCTCCCCTGGGGAGACTCCAGAAGTACCCAAAGATCCATGTCAGCACTGGAGAGGAATCCTCAGGTTCTGGCAACAACTCCACACTAGGTCTTAGGCACCAGCATCGACGGGAGAGGAATCCCCAGAAGACGCCAAGCAACTCGCATGGGGACTGGCCTTTCCTGATACCAGCATGGCGGGTCCCTGAGGTCCCCATCGTAAGTCGAGAGCACCAGCCGCAACTCGAGAAAATCGAGGAGGTTCTCCCCTCCAAGCGAGATGAGGCCCATTTCCGCTGAGGCGTCTCGAGGCTAATCAAACCTAAACTCTGGAACTTCCAAAGGGTCCTTCACACCCTTGCTGCAACTCAAAAAGTTCCCCGACATACCCGTCTGCACTCGAGAGGAAGCACGAGAGTCCCGCCCACATCCAGAGGAGCCCCGTTTCCGACTCCTAGCTCGAGCCTAGGGATCCTTTCCCTGCGTGGTCGGGAAAGAATTCCCGGTGTTCCGTCGCATCTCAAGAGGAGGCGCTCTCCACAGGAAAGGCGAGACGAACTCCAGGGTCGTGCAACCATTCCCGAGTACCCCAGATATCTCAGTCCATTCCAGGGAAACCTTTTTACCCTGCACTGCCTCGACTTTCAAGCCGAGGATCGACTCACACCACGGTGGTACGTGGGACAGCCCTGTGGGAAAGCCTCGTGGGAAAGCCTCGTGGGAATGCCTCGAGGGAATGCCACAGATCCCTTGATCCACGCGAAGGGAAGCGCGACACTGCTGCTACAGCTCGGGAGGAAAGAGCACGTGCATGCCCCCACTCGAGACGAGGACTGACTCCCCTGGGGAGACTCCAGAAGTACCCCAAGATCCATGTCAGCACTGGAGAGGAATCCTCACGTTTCGGCACCGACTTCACACTAGGTCTTAGGCACCGGCATCGACGGGAGAGGAATCCCGAGAGGCCCCCGAGCAACTCGCATGTGGACTGGCCTTTCCTGAGGCCACCAGAGCGGGTCCCTGAGGTCCCCGACGTAAGTCGAGAGCACCTGCCGCAACTCAAGAAATTCCAGGAGGTTCTCCCCTCCAGGCGAGATGACGCCCATTTCTGCTGAGGCGTCTCGAGGCTAATCACACCTAACCTCTGGAACTTCCAAAGGGTCCTTCAACCCTTTCTGCAACTCAAGAATTTCCCCGATATACCCGTCTCCACTCGAGAGGAAGCTCGAGAGTCCCGCCCACATCCAGAGGAGCCCCGTTTCCGCCTCCTAGCTCGAGAGGAGGGATCCTTTCCCTTCGTGGTCGGGAAAGAATTCCCGGTGTTCCGTCGCATCTCAAGAGGAGGCGCTCTCCAAAGGAAAGGCGAGAGGAACTTCAGGGTCGTGCCACCATTCCCAGAGTCCCCCAGATGTCTCAGTCCATTCCAGGGAAACCTGTTTTCCCTGCACTGCCTCGACTTTCAAGCCGAGGATCGACACACACCACGGTGGCACGTGGGACACAGCCCTGAGGTAAAGCCTCGTGGGAAAGCCTCGACGGAAAGCCACAGATCCCTTGATCCACGCGAAGGAAAGCGTGACACTGCTGCTACAGCTTGGGAGGAAATCGCACTTGCATGCCCCTCGAGACGAGGACTGACTCCCTGTGGAGACTGCAGAGGTACCCCAAGATCCATGTCAGCACTGGAGAGGAATCCTCAGGTTCTGGCACCCACTCCACACAAGGTTTAGGCCCGGCATCGACGGGAGAGGAATCCCGAGAGGCCCGAGCAACTCGCGTGGGGACTGGCCTTTCCTGAGGCCTCCAGAGCGGGTCCCTGAGGACCCTGTCCTAAGTCGAGAGCACCTGCCGCAACTCGAGAAAATCCAGGAGGTTCTCCCCTCCAGGCGAGATGAGGCCCATTTCCGCTGAGGCGTCTCGAGGCTAATCACACCTAAACCTCTGGAACTTCCATAGGGTTCTTCACACCCCTTGCTGCAACTCAAGAAGTTCCCCGACATACCTGTCTCCACTCGAGAGGAAGCACGAGAGTCCCGCCCACATCCAGAGGAACCCCGTTTCCGCCTCACAGCTAGAGAGGAGGTATCCTTTCCCTGCGTGGTCGGGAATTCCCGGTCTTCCCGTCACAACTCAAGAGGAGGCGCTCTCAACAGGAAAGGTGAGAGGAACTCCAGGGTCGTGCCACCATTCCCAGAGTACCCCAGATATCTCAGTCCATTCCAGGGAAACCTGTTTTCCCTGCACTGCCTCGACTTTCAAGCCGAGGATCGACTCACACCACGGTGGCACGTGGGACAGCCCTGTGGGAAAGCCTCGTGAGAAAGCCTCATGGGAAAGCCTCGAGGGAAAGCCACTGATCCCTTGATCCACTCGACGGGAGAATGACACTGCTGCTACAGCTCGGAAGGAAAGCGCTCTTCAATGCCCCCACTCGAATGAGGACTGACTCCCCTGGGGAGACTCCCGAAGTACCCCAAGATCCATGTCAGCACTGGAGAGGAATCCTCAGGTTCCGGCACCGACTCCACACATCGTCTTAGGCCCGGCATCGACGGGACAGGAATCCGAGAGGCCCCGAGCAACTCGCATGGGGACTGGCTTTCCTGAGGCCACCAGAGCGGGTCCCTGAGGTCCCCGTCGTAAGTCGAGAGCACCTGCCGGAACTCGAGAAAATCCAGGAGGTTCTCCCCTCCAGGAGAGATGAGGCTCATTTGCGCTGAGGCCTCTGGAGGCTAATCACACCTAACCTCTGGAACTTCCAAAGGGTCCTTCACACCCTTGCTGCAACTCAAGAAGTTCCGCGATATACCCGTCTCCACTCAATAGGAAGCGCGTGAGTCCGCCCACATCCAGAGGAGCCCGTTTCCGCCTCCTAGCTCGAGAGGAGGGATCCTTTCCCTGCGTCGTGTGGAAAGAATTCCCGCGTTGCCGTCGCATCTCAAGAGGAGGCGCTCTCCACAGGAAAGGCGAGAGGAACTCCAGGGTCGTGCCACCATTCCCAGAGTCCCCCAGATGTCTCAGTCCATTCCAGGGAAACCTGTTTTCCCTGCACTGCCTCGACTTTCAAGCCGAGGATCGACTCACACCACGGTGGCACGTGGGACAGCCCTGTGGGAAAACTTCGTGGGAAAGCCTCCTGTGAAAGCCTCAGGGAAAGCCACAGATCCCTTGATCCACGCGAAGGGAAGCGTGATACTGCTGCTACAGCTTGGGAGGAAATCGCACGTGCATGCCCCAACTCGAGACGAGGACTGGCTCCCCTGGGGAGACTCCAGAAGTACCCCAAGATCCATGTCAGCACTGGAGAGGAATCCTCAGGTTCTGGCAACAACTCCACACTAGGTCTTAGGCACCAGCATCGACGGGAGAGGAATCCCCAGAAGACGCCAAGCAACTCGCATGGGGACTGGCCTTTCCTGATACCAGCATGGCGGGTCCCTGAGGTCCCCATCGTAAGTCGAGAGCACCAGCCGCAACTCGAGAAAATCGAGGAGGTTCTCCCCTCCAAGCGAGATGAGGCCCATTTCCGCTGAGGCGTCTCGAGGCTAATCAAACCTAAACTCTGGAACTTCCAAAGGGTCCTTCACACCCTTGCTGCAACTCAAAAAGTTCCCCGACATACCCGTCTGCACTCGAGAGGAAGCACGAGAGTCCCGCCCACATCCAGAGGAGCCCCGTTTCCGACTCCTAGCTCGAGCCTAGGGATCCTTTCCCTGCGTGGTCGGGAAAGAATTCCCGGTGTTCCCGTCGCATCTCAAGAGGAGGCGCTCTCCACAGGAAAGGCGAGACGAACTCCAGGGTCGTGCAACCATTCCCCGAGTACCCCAGATATCTCAGTCCATTCCAGGGAAACCTTTTTACCCTGCACTGCCTCGACTTTCAAGCCGAGGATCGACTCACACCACGGTGGTACGTGGGACAGCCCTGTGGGAAAGCCTCGTGGGAAGCCTCGTGGGAATGCCTCGAGGGAATGCCACAGATCCCTTGATCCACGCGAAGGGAAGCGCGACACTGCTGCTACAGCTCGGGAGGAAAGAGCACGTGCATGCCCCCACTCGAGACGAGGACTGACTCCCCTGGGGAGACTCCAGAAGTACCCCAAGATCCATGTCAGCACTGGAGAGGAATCCTCAGTTTCGGCACCGACTTCACACTAGGTCTTAGGCACCGGCATCGACGGGAGAGGAATCCCGAGAGGCCCCGAGCAACTCGCATGGGACTGGCCTTTCCTGAGGCCACCAGAGCGGGTCCCTGAGGTCCCCGACGTAAGTCGAGAGCACCTGCCGCAACTCAAGAAATTCCAGGAGGTTCTCCCCTCCAGGCGAGATGACGCCCATTTCTGCTGAGGCGTCTCGAGGCTAATCACACCTAACCTCTGGAACTTCCAAAGGGTCCTTCAACCCTTTCTGCAACTCAAGAATTTCCCCGATATATACCCGTCTCCACTCGAGAGGAAGCTCGAGAGTCCCGCCCACATCCAGAGGAGCCCCGTTTCCGCCTCCTAGCTCGAGAGGAGGATCCTTTCCCTTCGTGGTCGGGAAAGAATTCCCGGTGTTCCCGTCGCATCTCAAGAGGAGGCGCTCTCCAAAGGAAAGGCGAGAGGAACTTCAGGGTCGTGCCACCATTCCCAGAGTCCCCAGATGTCTCAGTCCATTCCAGGGAAACCTGTTTTCCCTGCACTGCCTCGACTTTCAAGCCGAGGATCGACACACACCACGGTGGCACGTGGGACAGCCCTGCAGTACAGCCCTGAGGTAAAGCCTCGTGGGAAAGCCTCGACGGAAAGCCACAGATCCCTTGATCCACGCGAAGGAAAGCGTGACACTGCTGCTACAGCTTGGGAGGAAATCGCACTTGCATGCCCCACTCGAGACGAGGACTGACTCCCCTGTGGAGACTGCAGAGGTACCCCAAGATCCATGTCAGCACTGGAGAGGAATCCTCAGGTTCTGGCACCCACTCCACACAAGGTCTTAGGCCCCGCATCGACGGGAGAGGAATCCCGAGAGGCCCGAGCAACTCGCGTGGGGACTGGCCTTTCCTGAGGCCTCCAGAGCGGGTCCCTGAGGACCCTGTCCTAAGTCGAGAGCACCTGCCGCAACTCGAGAAAATCCAGGAGGTTCTCCCCTCCAGGCGAGATGAGGCCCATTTCCGCTGAGGCGTCTCGAGGCTAATCACACCTAAACCTCTGGAACTTCCATAGGGTCTTCACACCCTTGCTGCAACTCAAAGAAGTTCCCCGACATACCTGTCTCCACTCGAGAGGAAGCACGAGAGTCCCGCCACATCCAGAGGAGCCCCGTTTCCGCCTCACAGCTAGAGAGGAGTATCCTTTCCCTGCGTGTCGGGAAAGAATTCCCGGTCTTCCCGTCGCAACTCAAGAGGAGGCGCTCTCAACAGGAAAGGCGAGAGGAACTCCAGGGTCGTGCCACCATTCCCAGAGTACCCCAGATATCTCAGTCCATTCCAGGGAAACCTGTTTTCCCTGCACTGCCTCGACTTTCAAGCCGAGGATCGACTCACACCACGGTGGCACGTGGGACAGCCCTGTGGGAAAGCCTCGTGAGAAAGCCTCATGGGAAAGCCTCGAGGGAAAGCCACTGATCCCTTGATCCACTCGACGGGGAGAATGACACTGCTGCTACAGCTCGGAAGGAAAGCGCTCTTCAATGCCCCCACTCGAATGAGGACTGACTCCCCTGGGGAGACTCCCGAAGTACCCCAAGATCCATGTCAGCACTGGAGAGGAATCCTCAGGTTCCGGCACCGACTCCACACATCGTCTTAGGCCCGGCATCGACGGGACAGGAATCCCGAGAGGCCCCGAGCAACTCGCATGGGGGACTGGCTTTCCTGAGGCCACCAGAGCGGGTCCCTGAGGTCCCCGTCGTAAGTCGAGAGCACCTGCCGGAACTCGAGAAAATCCAGGAGGTTCTCCCCTCCAGGAGAGATAGGCTCATTTGCGCTGAGGCCTCTGGAGGCTAATCACACCTAACCTCTGGAACTTCCAAAGGGTCCTTCACACCCTTGCTGCAACTCAAGAAGTTCCGCGACATACCCGTCTCCACTCAATAGGAAGCGCGTGAGTCCCGCCCACATCCAGAGGAGCCCGTTTCCGCCTCCTAGCTCGAGAGGGAGGGATCCTTTCCCTGCGTCGTGGGAAAGAATTCCCCGCGTTGCCGTCGCATCTCAAGAGGAGGCGCTCTCCACAGGAAAGGCGAGAGGAACTCCAGGGTCGTGCCACCATTCCAGAGTCCCCCAGATGTCTCAGTCCATTCCAGGGAAACCTGTTTTCCCTGCACTGCCTCGACTTTCAAGCCGAGGATCGACTCACACCACGGTGGCACGTGGGACAGCCCTGTGGGAAAACTTCGTGGGAAAGCCTCCTGTGAAAGCCTCAAGGGAAAGCCACAGATCCCTTGATCCACGCGAAGGGAAGCGTGATACTGCTGCTACAGCTTGGAGGAAATCGCACGTGCATGCCCCAACTCGAGACGAGGACTGACTCCCCTGGGGAGACTCCAGAAGTACCCAAGATCCATGTCAGCACTGGAGAGGAATCCTCAGGTTCTGGCACAACTCCACACAAGTTCTTAGGCCCAGCATCGACGGGAGAGGAATCCC
>NW_017190656.1:0-11179 GCF_001704415.2 Capra hircus | reverse complement strand
TTTGAAAGTCGAGGCAGTGCAGGGAAAACAGGTTTCCCTGGAATGGACTGAGACATCTTGGGGACTCTGGGAATGGTGGCACGACCCTGGAGTTCCTCTCGCCTTTCCTGTGGAGAGTACCTCCTTTTGAGATGCGACGGGAACGCGGGAATTCTTTCCCGACCACGCAGGGAAAGGATCACTCCTCTCGAGCTAGGAGGCGGAAACGGGGCTCCTCTGGATGTGGGCGGGATTCTCGTGCTTCCTCTCGAGTGGAGACGGTATGTCGGGGAACTTCTTGAGTTGCAGCAAGGGGTGTGAAGGACCCTTTGGAAATTCCAGAGGTTAGGTGTGATTAGCCTCGAGACGCCTCAGCGGAAATGGGCCTCATCTCGCCTGGAGGGGAGAAACCTCCTGGATTTTCTCAAGTTGCGGCATGTGCTCTCGACTTACGACGGGGACCTCAGGGACCCGCTCTGGTGGCCTCAGGAAAAAGCCAGTCCCCATGCGAGTTGCTCGGGGCCTTCCGGATTCCTCTCCCGTCGATGCCGAGGCCTAAGACCTTGTGTGGAGTCAGTGCCAGAACCTGAGGATTCCTCTCCCAGTGCTGACATGGATCTTGGGCTACTTCTAGAGTCTCCCCAGGAGAGTCAGTCCTCGTCTCGAGTGGGGACATGCATGTGCGCTTTCCTCCCGAGCTGTAGCAGAAGTGGCACGCTTCCGTCGAGTGGATCAAGGATCTGTGCTATCCCTCGAGCTTTCCCACGAGGTCCCCTTTCCCACGAGGCTTTCCCACGGGCTTTACTACAGGGCTGTCCCACGTGCCACCGTGGTGTGAGTCGATCCTCGGCTTGAAAGTCGAGGCAGTGCAGGGAAAACAGGTTTCCCTGGAATGGACTGTGACATCTGGGGACTCTGGGAATGGTGGCACGACCCTGGAGTTCCTCTCGCCTTTCCTGTGAAGTGCGCCTCCTCTTGAGATGCGGGGAACGCCGGGAATTCTTTACTGACCACGCAGGGAAAGGATCCCTCCTCTCGAGCTAGGAGGCGGAAACGGCCTCCTCTGGATGTGGGCCGGACTCTCATGCTTCCTCTCGAGTGGAGACGGGTATGTCGGGGAACTTCTTGAGTTGCAACAAGGGTGTGAAGGACCTTTTGGAAGTTCCAGAGTTTAGGTGTGATTAGCCTCGATACGCCTCAGCGGAAATGGGCCTCATCTCGCCTGGAGGGGAGAACCTCCTGGATTTTCTCAAGTTGCGGCAGGTGCTCTCGACTTACGACGGGGACCTCAGGGTCCCCTCTGGTGGCCTCAGGAAAGGCCAGTCCCCATGCGAGTAGCTCGGGGTCCTCTCGGGATTCCTCTCCCGTCGATGCCGGGGCCTAAGACCTTGTGTGGAGTCGGTGCCGGAAACTGAGGTTTCCTCTCCAGTGCTGACATGGATCTTGGGCTACTTCTAGAGTCTCCCCAGGGGAGTCAGTCCTCGTCTCGAGTGGGGACATGCACGTGCGCTTTCCTCCCGAGCTGTAGCAGAAGTGGCACGCTTCCCGTCGAGTGGATCAAGGGATCTGTGGCTTTCCCTCGAGTCTTTCCCATGAGGCTTTCCCACAGGGCTTTTCCACGTGCCACCATGGTGTGAGTCGATCCTCAGCGTGAAAGTCGAACCAGTGCAGGGAAAACAGGTACCTCCTTCCCCACAGTAGGAGGTACACTGTCCCCTTGGGCGGGTATCTCCAGGGCACTAACGCTGGGGGTTCCCCGCGGAAGTGCGGGCCTTAGGCTCCACGTGAGAAAAGCCCCAAATGGCATTAGCTGCCAGTCCAGACGCTGGCCCCTCAGGGCTCTGGCCGGAGCCTTGGGCTCCAGGCAACTCAAAGCCCTCGGGGGTGGCGCTCTGGGACTGCTGTAGGGAAATGACGCCAAGAGCCCACGGAGGAGTTGGGGGGGGGGCAGGGGGAAACGGAGGCGAGGACAGCGAGGGATCTAGGTGGAGGCACTGGAGAGAGCGTCCGGTGTCCCGGAATGCCTCGGAGGAGACAGCGGGGACAGTCGAGGCCCAGGGACCTGTGGAATGTGAAAAGGCGGGAAACCCCAGAGCAAGGCAGGCTGGGGAAGGGGGCGTTGGTGGCCAATTCAAAGGGACCTAGGGCGTTTCCTGGGCGGTGAGCTCCCTTGGCACTGCTGAGGGCCCCTGATTGATCCACCCCGGGTTGATCCCACCCCCCGCTGCGAGGAGGGCCACAAACCAAAGCCCCCGAACTGCCCGCCCACCCCAACGGGGATCTTGGCGGTCCGGGGCACAGTTGTGCCCGGGAAAAGCCCACTCGCTCCACGGGACTCCGTCCAGGGTCTCTGCTTGGAAAGAGGCCAGGGGCGGCACCCTCCATCTACCCACCCAAACCCTATTGACGTCAATGGGGGGCGGAGCCGTCTCCTGCTCTCCAGAGCCCTGAGCTGCTGGGTCCCCCCACTCGGCCAGCAGTCTGCAGCGTGCCCGTGTGCCTCTCCCAACATGGCTTCGTCCAGCTCCTCCAGCACCTCAAGCGGTACATTTGCCCTCGGTCCCTGGGGTCGGATCACGTCTCAGGGGATTTGCGGGTGGCCCGGGCAAGGGCTGTCGGCCAACGTGTCGACCCCCCTCCCACCCGAGAATGTCGGGGACCCTTCGGCCGGGCCCGGCGTTCCGAGGCGTCAGGTGTGCCCAAGGTCGGAGGGCGTGGTATCGTTCGTTCATCTTGCTCCTTTGGCACACACATGGCTTCTCCCTTCTCTTTTCTGGGAAGACAGTGTTGTTTCACATTTTTTAGAGCGGGTGCTGTGCTGGGATGAAGCCCTTTATCCTCACATCTTCCTGTGGGAATGGGAGTCTGGGATCTCTGTGGCCTTGCTGCCTTCAGTGGCTTCCTCTGCACAGGGGCCTAGTGGCTTCTGCCTTCTGTCAGGCGTTACGGGTTTGGGCTTCGCTTTGGTGGCCTAGGCCTTTGCCTTGGCCTGGGCCTTGGCCTTGCCCTTGGCGTTGCCCTTGCCCTTGCCTTGGCCGTGGGCTAGGCCTTGCCTTGCCTTGGCCCTTGAACTTGAACCTTGACCTTGACGCTTGGACCTTTGAACTTGAACTTGAACTTGGGACCTTGACTTGAACTTGAACTTGACCTTGAACTTGAACTTGAACCTGTGAACTTGAACTTGAACTTGACCTTGACTTGAACTTGAAACTTGACCTTGAACTTGAACTTGACCTTGAACTTGACCTTGAACTTGAACTTGACCTTGAACTTGACTTGACCGTGAACTTGAATTTGAATTTGACCTTGACCTTGACTTTGAACTTTAACCTGAACTTCACCGTGAACTTGAACTTGAACTTGACCTTGACCTTGACCTTGAACTTGAACCGTGAACTTGACCTTGAACTTAAACTTGACCTTGAACTTGCACTTGACTGTGAACTTGAACTTGAATTTGACCTTGACCTTGACCTTGAACGCGACCTTGACCTTGACCAACAACGGGGAGACCTCGAGATTTGCTCAGAGCACCGGAGGTCCAGAGGCAGGGCCCTGTATCTCCCCTTCCCTTTGTGATCATTGCAAAGACATTCCTAGCTGATAGCGGGAGTGCCCATGAAGAAGCAAGCAGTGGGAGTGTGTTTGACACGACTGTGTGCCTTCCTGGCCTCAACTCCACAAGGGGCCTTTCCTCTCGAAGTAGGCCCCATGTCCCCTTGGGGAGGGTGTCATGCCTCTTTTCTCCTCACTGCCAAAGGGTGGAGCCAAGCTCGCTCTGTCAGAGGTACAAAAACAGCAATTGAATGGATTTTCAAGCTCTTGCTAGGCTGCACCCTTTCAGGGCCCACTTTACTGAAACAGGTGCTCTGTGGCCCGTGGTTGGGTATGCAGGTTGACAAACAGGGTGAGATCCTGTCCAAGCCAAGAATTTTCCTGAAAGACCTAGGCTCACTAGAGCTCTCCTCCAGAGCAAAGGGGATAGAGGAGATGTATGGAGGAGTCTTTGCCTTTCCCTGTGAGTGTGGGGCTACGTCCCTACGGCCCCAAGCTCAGGGATAACTGCCTCTAAGAAAGGAATGGCAAGAAGCGCTATTCTTGGAGGTTGGGACAGGGAGTTCGCAGCATGTGGGGAAAGAAAGACTTCTTCGGGGAAGAAGAGGCAACCACCGGGGGTGTGTTTGCAAGCCTCTATTTGGAAGGAACAGGTTTGCTTATACAACTCAAGACCTCCAGATCTGCTCAGAGGACTGAAGTTCCAGAGACAGGGCCATGTATCTCCCCTTCCCTTTGAGATCCTTGCAAAGACATTCCTAGCAGATCGTGGGAGTGCCCATGAAGAAGCAAGCAGCGGGAGTGTGCTTGACATCACTGGCTGCCTACCTGGGCTCAGCTCCTCAAGGGGCCTTTCTCTCCTGGTAGGCCCTATGTCCCCTTTGGGAGAGGGTGGTGCCCTCTTCCCTCCACACTGCCAAAGGGTGGAGGTGGAGCAAACTCGTTCTCTCCGAGGTAAAAAAAAGACAAATTGGATGGATTTTTAAGCTCTTGCTATGCTGCACCCCTCCAGGACCCGCTTGAGCAAAACAGGTGCCCTGTGGCCCCTAGGTCGGGTATGCAGGTTCACACACCGGGTGTGATCCCGTCAAAGCCAAGAATTTTCCTGACAGACCTAGGCTCACTAAAGCTCTCCTCCAGAGGAAATGGGGACAGAAAAGACGTGTGTGTGGAGGTGGCTCTGGCCTTTCCAGGTCCCAATCTCAGGGATAACTGCCCCTAAGAAAGGAACTGCTGCTGCTGCTGCTGCTAAGTTGCTTCAGTCGTGTTCGACTCTGTGCGACGCCATAGACGGTAGCCCACTAGGCTCCCCCGTCCCTGGGATTCTCCAGGCAAGGACAGTAAGTGGGTTGCCATTGCCTTCTCCAATGCATGAAAGTGAAAATGAAAGTGCAGTCGCTCAGTCGTGTCCGACCCTCAGCGACCCCACGGACTGCAGCCTACCAGGCTTCTCCGTCCATAGGATTTTCTGAAAGGAACTGCAAGAAGCGCTTTTCCAGGAGGCTGGGAAAGGGAGTTCGCAGGATGTGGGGAAAGAGAGCCTCCTTCGGGGAAGAATAGGCGGCCACTTGTTTTGTGTTG
Organism: Capra hircus; assembly: GCF_001704415.2. Classification (NCBI taxonomy): domain Eukaryota; kingdom Metazoa; phylum Chordata; class Mammalia; order Artiodactyla; family Bovidae; genus Capra; species Capra hircus. The sequence goes on along the minus strand of NW_017190656.1, from coordinate 6,064 downwards.
CAAACCTCTATTTGGAAGGAACAGGTTAGCTTATACAAAGGGAGACCTCCAGATCTGCTCAGAGGACCGAAGTTGCAGAGGCAGGTCGGTGTATTTTCCCTTCACTTTGCGATCCTTGCAAAGACATTCCTTGCTGATAGATGATTCAGCAAGGGCCTTTGAGACTGTTGTTTTCTTTCCTAGGTTCAAAGATTCCTTCAGTTCCTAATATAGATATCCTAGAAATTATGTGACATCCGTGAAAATCTGATATGTCCTGGTCAAATGCTGTCAGTTATAATTCCAGTTATCATATTAAAGCATTTCAAGTCGCAGCAGTGACCAGATTACATTGTCAATTTCTATTTAATCAGGTTTTAACCATGTCCTCTATGGTTTCACACTGATGCCTTTGCAGAAATACTGCTACTTCAAGATATATGGAATATACTTTTTTTAAGCTTACCGATAATTTGTTTGTTTGTTTGTTTGTCTTCTGGTAAGCTGGCACCAGATGGAATTTAGTCTCCTCTCTAGGTTAAGAGAACAAAGTTTTCTTAGAATGCAATTTTTGATAACAGACTATGAGTTTCTTTACCTTTCCTTGATTTATAATTGTTTTCATCATCTGTTTTTTTACTTCGGTAAAGTAAATAAGCCTTATTTAAGATTTTGGTACATGTAGGATGGACTAAGCTTTCCCCACTCTTGCAAGTTCCCTTAACCCTTCAGATTCTTCTCGTGGGACCAAGATCTCACTTTCCTCCAGAGGGACAATCCAAGCTTTTTTATTAGTTGATCTGCCCCGGACATCAGAGTCAATTTGAGCACGAGTTGGCCTATAATTTAGGCATGAAACTATGACTACATAAAGAAAAGGTGACTTTATGATTCAGGGATGGCCATGATATGCCTTGCACTTCAGAGAAAATGGGTTAAAATGATTTTTTTTCTTCAAAACACCTAGTCATTAGGTCAGTTTTCATTCCAATCCCAAAGAAAGGCAATGACAAAGAATATTCAAGCTGCTGCACAATTGCACTCATCTCACACACTAGTAAAATAATGCTCAAAATTCTCCAAGTTCACATGAACTGTGAACTTCCAAATGTTCAAGAGGGATTTAAAAAATGCAGAGAAACCAGAGATCAAACTGCCAACATCCACTGGATCATTCAAAAAGCAAGAGAGTTCCAGAAAAAAAAACACATCTATTTCTGCTTTATTGACTATGCCAAAGCCTTTGACTGTGTGGATCACAATAAACTGGGAAAAATTCTGAAAGAGATGGGAATACCAGACCACCTGACCTGTCTCTTGAGAAACCTGTATGCAGGTCAGGAAGAAACAGTTCGAACTGGACATGGAACAACAGACTGGTGCTAAATAGGAAAAGGAATATGTCAAGGCTGCATATTGTCACCCTGCTTATTTAACTTATATGCAGAGTACATCATGAGAAACACTGGGCTGGAGGAAGCACACGCTGGAATCCAGTTTGCTGGGAGAAATATCAATAATCTCAGATATGCAGATGACACCACCCTTATGGCAGAAAGTGAAGAAGAACTAAAGAGTCTCCTGATGAAAGTGAAAGAGGAGAGTGAAAAAGTTAGCTTAAAGCTCAGCATTCAGAAAACTAAAATCATTGCATCCAGTCTCATCACTTCATGGCAAATAGATGGGAAAACATTGGAAACAGCAGCAGACTATTTTTGGGGGGCTTGGAAATCACTGCAGGTGATGGCTGCCTCCATGAACTTAAAACATATTTATGACTTGGAAGAAAAGTGATGACCAAACTAGACAGCGTAATAAAAAGCCGAGACGTTGCTTTGCCAACAAAGATCCATCCAGTCAAGGCTATGGTTTTTCCATATGTCATGGATGGATATGAAAGATGTACTATAAAGAAAGTGACAGCTGAAAACTTGATGCTTTTGAACTGTGGTGTTGGAGAAGATGCTTGTAGGTCGCTTAGACTACAAGGAGACGCAACCACTCCATCCTAAAGGAAATCAGGTCTGAATATACATTGGAAGGACTAATACTGAACCTGAAACTCCAATACTTTGGCCACTTGATGTGAAGAGCTGACTCACTTGGAAGTTGCTTTGATTTGCCTGTGAGTGTGGGAGCCCTCCCTGGGCAAAGGGCCTCAGGGGTCATTGCCACTGAATCACGACCTCCAAGCAAGCGCATTCCAGCTGTGTGACATTCAGGAAGCAGGAGACCTGGGAAAACTATCTTCCTTAGAGGAAGGAAAGTCATCCACAGAGAGTGTGTTTTCAGGCCTCTCTTTGCAGCAAGTGTTTTGCTTCTCAGACATCAGAGCTGCAGGCTTGCTCTGAGGGCCTCAATTGCAGAGTCAGGGCTGTGTGTCTCACTGCACTTTCCAAGCATTGCAGACACATTCCTAGGTTGGAGCAGTGCTTCCCATGAGAAAGAAGCCTCGGGAGTGTGTCTGAGCGGGCTGAGTGCCATGCTAGGGTCACCTAGTCGAGGGCACCTTGCACATCCAATGGGCCCCAGGCGAGTAGCTATGGACCGGCCCTTCGGTTGAGATATCCCAAAGCAGGGAACAAAGCCTAGCTCTGTCAGAAGGAGGAAAACAGCAATGGGATGGATTTTCAAGCAGTTGCTAAGTCACACCACGTTAGGGCTCCCCGGGAAAGAAATGCGAATTTTGGCCTCTAGGCCCAGTATCCAGATGTGTGCACAGGATATTTTCCCCACAGGATCCAAGAATGTTCCAGACAGACCTAAGCTCACTAACTCTCTCCTGCAGAGGAAATGAAATATTGTTGCTGAACCACGAAAAGATGCTGGGATTCTTGGCTTATGGAGGAGAAGAATTCAATCCAGGGCCCAAGACGAGGCTTGATTGCTCAGAGCTTTTGTGCAATAGAGTTTTATTAAAGGATAAAGGAGATAGAGAAAGCTTCTGACAGAGACATCACAAGGGGCAGAAAGCGTACCCCCTTGCTAGTGTTAGTAATGGAGTTATATACTCTCCAATAAGTTATGACAACGAACAAAAGAATGTCTGGAGGTTGTAAAGACTCACTAGACCTACTCCCATAATTGACATTTTAAGATAACAGGATTAGCCAGAAGGTTTTTTCCAGAGACCGTCCTCAAGAAGGATGCATGATTGTTATATAATCCTAAGGAATGTAGAGGGAAAAACAGTTTGTCCTTTCTTCCTCCTTGAGAATTCTAGAGCCCTCTCTCCTTGGGGACCCTTGAACTTCTTATAAACCTGCCTTGGCAATGACTCTCTCAGAAACATGATTGAACAGCCGTTTGGAGCTTCCTTTGACTTTCCCTGGGAGGGAGGGAGCCCTCCCTGAGCACAGGGCCTCAGGGGCCATGGCCAATGAAAAATAATCTCCCAGCAAGTGCTTTTCAGCCCTGTGTGACTCTCAGCCCACAGGAGGCTGAGAAAACTCTCTTCCTTGGAGGAAGGAAAGGCAGCCCAAGAGTGTGTTTTCAGGCCTGTATCTTGCAGCAAGTGTTTGGCTTGTTAGACAGAAGACCTGCAGGCCTGTTCCAACAGACTCAATGCCAGAATCAGGGCCTTGTGTCTCCCTGCAGTTTCCTGGCCTTGCAAACACATTCCTAGGTGAGAGCAGTCCTGCCCATGGGGAAGCAGGCTGCGGGAGTGTGTCTGAGGGGGCCAGGTGTCATGCTGGGGTCACCTGGTCGAGGGCACCTTGCACCTCCAATGGACCCCAGGCAAGGAGTTGCAGGCCACCACCTTGCTTCTGAAATCCCAAAATGGGGAGCAAAGCTCGCTCTGTCAGAGGGAAGAAAACAGCAACAGGATGGATTTTCAAGCAGTTGCTAGGCTGTACTGCGTTAGGGCTCCAAGGAAGGAAAATGCAAATTTTAGCCCCTACGACTGGTATCCAGGTGGGCTCCCAGGATGATTTCCCCGCAGGATCCAAGAACGTTCCAGACAGACCTGGGCTCACTAGCTCCCTCCTGCAGAGGAAACATGATAGAACAGCTGTTTGGAGGTTGCTTTGACTTCCCCTGGGAGGGTAGGATCCCTCCCTGGGTGCAGGGCCTCAGGGGCCATTGCCGCTGAGAAATGCCCTCGAAGCCAGACCTTTCCAGCCTTGTATGACTCAGCACGGAGGAGACTGGAAAAGCTCTCTTCCTTGGAGGAAGGAAAGGCAGCCCCAGAGAGTGTGTTTTCACACCTGTATCTTGCAGCAAGTGTTTGGCGTCTCAGACGTCAGACCTCCAGGCCTGCTCCTAACGGCCTCAGTTCCAGAGTCAGGGCCGTGTGTCTCCCTGCATTTTCTGAGCCTTGGGAACACATTCCTAGGTCAGAACAGTCCTGCCCATGGGGAAGGAGGCTGCGGGAGTGTGTCTGAGGGGTTGGGTGCCATGCTGGGGTCCAATAGACCTGGTACCTCCAATAGACCCCAGGACAACAGCGGTGGGGCTCCCCCTGGCTTCCGAAATGCCAAAGCGAGAAGCAAAGCTAGCTCTATCAGAAGGAAGGAAAGAGCAATCGGATGGATGTTCAGGCTGTTGCTGGGCCGCACCACTTCAGGGTCCCCCCCGAGAGGAACAGGGGCCCTGTGGCCCCTAGGTCCGATATGCAGGTTTAACACACAGGGTGTGTCCCCGTATGAGCAAGCAGAATTTTCCTGACAGACCTAGGCTCACTAGAGCTCTCCTACAGGGCAAAAGGGGTAGAACAGACTGTGGATGTGACTCTGCCTTTCCCAGCGACCATGGGGCCTCTCCTACGGCCCCGGGCTCCAGGGAAAATTGTCCCCTGAAAATGACCTCCAAGAAGCGCTTTTCCAGCAGGCTGGGATGCAGAGTTCACAGGGGATGCGGGGAAAGTGATCGTGCTTCAGGGGAAGAAGAGCGGCAGGCCAACCAAGTGTGTGTTTGCAAGCCTGTATTTGGAAGAAACTGGTGAGCTTCTTCAAGGGGAGACCTCCAGGTCTGCTCAGAGGACCGAAATTCCAGAGGCAGCACCATGCATCTCCCCTGTCCTTTCTGAGCCTTGGAAAGACATTCCTAGCTTATAGCGGTATTGCTCATGAAGAAGCAGGATGCAGGAATGTGTCAGACATGACTGGGTGCCTTCCTGGGTTCAGCTCCGTGAGGGGCCTTTCCACTCAAAGTAGGTCCCATGCCTCCTTGGGGAGGAAGTGGGGCCCGCTTGCCTCCAAATTGCCAAAGGCTGGAACAAAGCTAGTTCTATCAGAGGTAAGAAAAGAGCAATTGGATGGATGTGGAAGCTGTTGCTGGGCCGCACTGCTTCAGGCCCCCCACCCCCGCCCCCGAGAGAAACAGGCACCCTGTGGCCCCTAGGTCCTGGATGCAGTTTCACACATAGAATGTGTCCCCATAGGAGCCAAGAATTTTCCTGACAGACCTAGGCTCACTAGAGCTCTCCTACAGAGCAAAGGGGATGGGACAGATGTGTGGCTGTGGCTCTGCCTTTCCCTGGGAGTGTGCAGCCGCTCCCTAGGGCCCCGGGCTCCAGGGGAAATTGCCCCTGAATAATGACCTCCAAGAAGCGCTTTTCCAACTGGCTGAGACGTGGAGTTTCAGGATGCAGGGAAAGCGAGTGTCCTTCGGGGAAGCAAAGGCAGTCACCTGTTATCATGACTTACTAGAATAGTAGGTACCTTCTCCGGTTGGGCAGAGGCCTTCCCTACCTGATCTGAAAAAGAAAATGAAGTAGCTCGCTGATTTGAGAAATAATTCCCAGACTTGGGTTTTCCAACCAGTATAGAATCCGACAATGGCCCTGTCTTTGTAGCCGCGTTAATTAACAGGTATGTGAAGCTCTAATATCAGTGGAAATTACATACAGCATATAGGCCCCAGTGTTCTGGAATGGTGGAAAGAAACAAACCAAACTCTTGAGAGACACTTTTAAATGGATCATAGAAAACTGACTGTACATGGATGGGCTTGCTTCCGGCAGACTTACTCATATTACGGGTTACCGCACGTTCCATAGTTGTTGTCCTTATGAAATTTTCTATGGGAGACCCCTCCCACAGTGAGGCAGGTGTTAGCAGATTTGCCACAAGTAAGGGGTTGG
>NW_017190655.1:0-11179 GCF_001704415.2 Capra hircus | reverse complement strand
GGATTCCTCTCCAGTGCTGACATGGATCTTGGGGACTTTGGAGTCTCCCTCCCCCAAGTCAGTCAGTCTCGTCTCGAGTGGGGGCATGCACGTGCGCTTTCCTTTCGAGCTGTAGCAGCAGTGTTACGCTTCCCTTCGCTTTGATCAAGGGATCTGTGTCTTTCCCTCGAGGCTCTCCCCACGAGGCTTTCCCACGAGGCTTTCCCACAGGGCTGTCCCACGTGCCACCGTGATGTGAGTCGATCCTGGGCTTGAAAGTCGAGGCAGTGCAGGGAAAACAGGTTTCCCTGGAATGGACTGAGACATCCAGGGGACTCTGGGAATGGTGGCACGACCCTGGAGTTCCTCTCGCCTTTCCTGTGGAGAGCGCCTCCTCTTGAGATGCGACGGAACGCCGGGAATTCTTTCCCGACCAGGCAGGGAAAGGATCCCTCCTCTCGAGCTAGGAGGCGGAAACGGGGCTCCTCTGGATGTGGGCGGGACTCTCGTGCTTCCTCTCGAGTGGACGGGTATGTCGGGGAACTTCTTGAGTTGCAGCAAGGGTGTGAAGGACCCTTTGGAAGTTCCAGAGTTAGATGTGATTAGCCTCGAGACGCCTCAGCGAAAATGGGCCTCATCTCGCCTGGAGGGGAGAACCTCCTGGATTTTCTCGAGTTGCGGCAGGTGCTCGACTTACGACGGGGACCTCAGGGACCCGCTCTGGTGGCCTCAGGAAAGGCCAGTCCCATGCGAGTTGCTCGGGGGCCTCTCGGGATTCCTCTCCCATCGATGCCGGGGCCTAAGATCTTGTGTGGAGTCGGTGCCGGAACCTGAGGATTCCTCTCCAGTGCTGACATGGATTTTTGGGGTACTTCTGGAGTCTCCCCAGGGGAGTCAGTCCTCGTCTCGAGTGGGGCATGCACGTGCGCTTTCCTCCCGAGCTGTAGCAGCAGTGTCACGCTTCCCTTCGCGTGGATCAAGGATCTTTGGCTTTCCCTCGAGGCTTTCCCACGAGGGGGCTTTCCCACAGGGCTGTCCCACTGCCACCGTGGTGTGAGTCGATCCTCGGCTTGAAAGTCGAGGCAGTGCAGGGAAAACAGGTTTCCCTGGAATGGACTGAGACATCTGGGGACTCTGGGAATGGTGGCACGACCCTGGAGTTCCTCTCGCCTTTCCTGTGGAGAGCGCCTCCTCTTGAGATGCAACGGGAACGCCGGGAATTCTTTCCCGACCACGCAGGGAAAGGATCCCTCCTCTCGAGCTAGGAGGCGGAAACGGGGCTCCTCTGGATGTGGCGGGACTCTCGTGCTTCCTCTCGAGTGGAGACGGGTATGTCGGGGAACTTCTTGAGTTGCAGCAAGGTGTGAAGGACCCTTTGGAAGTTCCAGAGTTAGGTGTGATTAGCTCGAGACGCCTCAGCGGAAATGGGCCTCATCTCGCCTGGAGGGGAGAACCTCCTGGATTTTCTCGAGTTGCGGCAGGTGCTCTCGACTTACGACGGGACCTCAGGGACCCGCTCTGGTGGCCTCAGGAAAGGCCAGTCCCCATGGAGTTGCTCGGGGGCCTCTCGGATTCCTCTCCCGTCGATGCCGGGCCTAAGACCTTTGTGGATTCGGTGGAACCTGAGGATTCCTCTCCAGTGCTGACATGGATCTTGGGGTAATTCTGGAATCTCCCCAGGGGAGTCAGTCCTCGTCTCGAGTGGGGGCATGCACGTGCGCTTTCCTCCCGAGCTGTAGCAGCAGTGTCACGCTTCCCTTCGCGTGGAACAAGGGATCTGTGGCTTCCCTCTAGGCTTTCCCACGAGGCTTTCCCACGAGGCTTTCCCACAGGGCTGTCCCACGTGCCACCGTGGTGTGAGTCGATCCTCGGCTTGAAAGTCGAGGCAGTGCAGGGAAAACAGGTTTCCCTGGAATGGACTGAGACATCTGGGGGAATCTGGGAATGGTGGCATGACGTGGAGTTCCTCTGGCCTTTCCTGTGGAGAGCGCCTCCTCTTCAGATGCGAGGGGAACGCGGGGAATTCTTTCCCGACCACGCAGGGAAAGGATCCCTCCTCTCGAGCTAGGAAGCAAAAGGGGCTCCTAAGGATGAGGGCGGACTCTCGAGCTTCCTCTCGAGTGGAGACGGGTATGTCGGGGAACTTCTTGAGTTGCAGCAAGGGTGTGAAGGACCCTTTGAAAGTTCCAGAGTTTAGGTGTGATAAGCCTCGAGACTCCTCAGCGGAAATGGGCCTCATCTCGCCTGGAGGGGATAACCTCCTGGATTTTCTCGAGTTGCGGCAGGTGCTCTCGGCTTAAGACGGGGACCTCAGGGACCCGCTCTAGTGCCCTCAGGAAAGGCCCGTCCCCATGCGAGTTGCTCGTGGGCCTCTAGCGATTCCTATCCCGTCTATGCCGGGTCCTGAGACCTTGTGTGGAGTCGGTGCCGGAACCTGAGGATTCCTCTCCATTTCTGACATGGATCTTGGGGTACTTCTGGAGTCTCCCAGGGGAGTCAGTCCTCGTCGCGAGTGTGGCGTGCCGTGCGCTTTCCTCCGAGCTTTAGCAGCAGTGTCACACTTCCCTTTGCATGGATCCAAGGATCTGTGGCTTTCTCTGTAGGCTTCCCCACGAGGCTTTCCCACTAGGCTTTTCACAGGGCTGTCCCACGTGCCACCCGAGGTCTGAGTCGATCCTCGACTTGAAAGTCGAGGCATTGCGGGGAAAACAGGTTTCCCCTGGAATCGACTGAGACATCTGGGGGCTCTGGGAATGGTGGCCACGACCCTGAGTTCCTCTCGCCTTTCCTTTGGAGAGCGCCTCTTCTTGAGATGCGACGGGAACGCCCGGAAATTCTTTCCCGACCACGCAGGGAAAGGATCCCTCCTCTCGAGCTATGAGGCTGAAACGGGGCTCTTCTGGTTGTGGGGCGAGGACTCTCGTGCTTCCTTTCGAGTGGAAACGGGTATGTCGGGGAACTTCTTGAGTTGCAGCAAGGGTGTGAAAGGCCCTTTGGAAGTTCCAGAGGTTAGGTGTGATTAAGCCTCGAGATGCCTCAGCGCAAATGGGTCTCATCTCGCCTGGAGGGGAGAACCTCCTGGATTTTCTCGAGTTGCGCCAGGTGCTCTCGACTTACGACGGGGACCTCAGGGACCCGCTTTTGTGGCCTCAGGAAAGGCCAGTCCCCTTGGGAGTTGCTCGGGAGCCTCTCGTGATGTCTCTCCCTCTCCAGTGCTGTCTTGGATCTTGACTGGCCTTTCCTGAGGCCACCAGAGCGGGTCCCTGCGGTCCCCGTCGTAAGTCGAGAGCACCTGCCGCAACTGGAGAAAATCAAGGGTGTTCTCCCCTCCAGGCAAAATGAAGCCTATTTCCGCTGACACATCTCAAGGCAAGGCACACTTAAACTCTGGAACTTCCAAAGGGTCTTCACACCCTTGCTGCAAATCAAGAAGTTCCCCACATACCCGTCTCCACTCAGGAGGAAGCACGATAGTTCCGCCCACATCCAGAGGAGCCCCGTTTCCGCCTCATAGCTCGAGAGGAGGGATCCTTTCCCTGCGAGGTCGGAAAAGAATTCCCGGCGTTCCCGTCGCATCTCAAAAGAGGCGCTCTCCACAGGAAAGGCGAGAGGAACTCCAGGGACATGCCACCATTCTCCGAGTCCCCCAGATGTCTCAGTCCATTCCAGGGAAACCTGTTTTCCCGCCGCACTGACTCGACTTTCAATCCGAGGATCGACTCACACCACTGGTGGCACGTGGGAAAGGCCCTGGTGGCAAAGCTTCTCTTGGGAAAGCCTCGTGGGAAAGCCTCGAGGGAAAGCCACAGATCCCTTGATTCACGGCGAAGGGAAGCGTGACACTCTGCTACAGCTCGGGAGGAAAGCACACGTGCATGCCCCTACTCGAGACGAGGACTGACTGCCCTGGGGAGACTCCAGAAGTACCCCAAGGTCCATGTCAGCACTGGAGAGGAATCCTCTGGTTCTGGCACCGACTCCAAACAAGGTCTTAGGCCCCGGCATCGACGGGAGAAGGAATCCTGAGAGGACACCGTGCAACTCGCATGGGGACTGGCATTTCCTCAGGCCAACAGAGCGGTTCCCTGAGTTCCCGCGTCATAGGTCGAGAGCACCTGCCGCAACTTGAGAAAATCCAGGTGGTTGTCCCTTCCAGGAGAGATGGGCCCATTTCCGCTGGGGCGTCTCGAGGCTAATCACACCTAAGCTCTGGAATTTCCAAAGGGTCCTTCACACCCTTGCTGCAACTCAAGAAGTTTCCCCCACATACCCGTCTCCATTCGAGAGGAGGCACGAGAGTCCCGCGCACATCCAGAGGAGCCCCGTTTTCCGTCTCATAGCTCGAGAGGAGGGATCCTTTCCCAGCGTGATAGCGAAAGAATTCTCGGGAGTCACTCTCCACAGGAAAGGCGAGAGGAACTCCCTGTCATGCCACCATTCCCAGAGTCCCCCAGATGTCTCAGTCAATTCCAGGAAATCCTGTTTTCCCTGCACTGCCTCGACTTTCAAGCTGAGGATCAAACTCACACCATGGTGGTACGTGGGACAGCCCTGTGGGAAAGCCTCGTGGGAAAGCCTCTGAGGGGAAAGCCACAGATCCCTTGATTCACGCGAAGGGAAGCGTGACACTGCTGCTACAGCTCGGAGGAAAGCGCACGTGCATGCCCCCACTCGAGACGAGGACTGACTCCCCTCGGGAGACTCCAGTAGTACCCCAAAATCCATGTCAGCACTGGAGAGGAATCCTCAGGTTCCGGCACCGACTCCGTACAAGATCTAAGACCCCGGCATCAACGGGAGAGGAATCCCGAGAGGCCATCGAACAACTCGCATGGAGACTGGCCTTTCCTCAGGACACCGGAGAGGGTCCCTGAGGTCCCCGTCGTAATTCTAGAGCACCTGCCACACTCGATAAAATCCAGGAGGTTCTCCCCTCCAGGCGAGATGAGGCCCATTTCCGCTGAGGCGTCTCGAGGCTAATCACACCTAACCTCTGGAACTTCCAAAGGTTCCTTCACACCTTAGCTGCACTCAAGAAGTTCCCCGACACACCCGTCTCCACTCCAGAGGAAGCACGTGGGTCCCGGCCACATCCAGAGGAGCTCCGTTTCCGCCTCCAAGCTAAAGATGAGGGATCCTTCCCCGCTTCCTCGGGATAGAATTCCCGACGTTTCCGACGCTTCTCAAGAGGAGGCCCACTGCACAGGAAAGGCGAGAAGAACTCATGGGTCGTGCCACCATTCCAAGAGTCCCCCAGATATCTCAGTCCATTCCAGAGGATCCTGTTTTCCCTGCACTGCTTCGACTTTCTCTCCTGAGGATCGACTCACACCACGGTGGCACGTGGGAGGGCCCTGTGGGAAAGCCTCGTGGGAAAGCCTTGAGGGAAAGCCACAGATCCCTTGATCCACGCGAAGGGAAACGTGACACTGCTGCTACAGCACGGGAGGAAAGCGCACGTGCATGCCCCCACTCGAGACGAGGACTGACTCCCCTTGGGAGACTCCAGAAGTACCCCAACATGCATGTCAGCCTTGGAGAGGAATCCTCAGATTCCGGCCCCGACTCCACACAAGGTTTTAGGCCCTGGCATCGACGGGAGTGGAATAGCGACAGGCCCTCTAGCAACTCGCATGGGGACTGGCCTTTTCCTGAAATCACCAGAGCGGGTCCCTGAGGTCCCCGTCGTAAGTCGAGAGCACCTGCCGCAACTCGGTAAAATCCAGGCGGTTCTCCCCTCCAGGCGAGATGAGGCCCGTTTCCCCTGAGGTTGTCTCGAGGCTAATCACACGTGACCTCTGGAACTTCCAAAGAGTCTTTCACAGTCATGCTGGAACTCCAAGAAGTTCCCCGACATACCCGTCTCCACTCAAGAGGAAGCACGAGTGTCCCGGCCACATCCAGAGGAGCTCCTTTTCCGGCTCGTAGCTCGAGATGAGCGATCCTTTCCCTGATTGGTCGGGAAAGAATTCCCGGCATTCCCCATCGCATCTCAAGGGAGGCGCTCTCCAAAGGAAAGGGGAGAGGAACTGCAGGGTCGTGCCACCATTCCGAGACTCACCCAGATGTCTCAGTCCATTCCACAGGAACCTGTTTTCCCTGCACTGCCTTGGCCTTCATGCCAAGGATCCACTCACTCCACCGTCACATGTGGGACAGCCCTGTGGGAAAGCCTAGTGGGAAAGACTCGAGGGAAAGCCACAGATCCCTTTGGTCCAGGCATGGGGAAGCGTGACACTGCTGCTACAGCATGGGAGGAAAGGGCACGCTCATGCCCCCACTCGAGACGAGGCCTGGACTCCCTTGTGGAGACTCCGAGAAGTACCACAAAATCCATGTCAGCACTGGAGAGGAATCCTCAGCTTCCGGCCCGACTCCACACAAGGTCTTAGGCCCCGGCATCGACGGGAGAGGAATCACGAGAGGCCCCCCTAGCAACACGCATGATGACTGGCGTTTCCTGCGGCCGCCAGAGCGGATCCCTGAAGTCCCCGTCGTAACTCGAGAGCACCTGCTGAAACTCGGGAATATCCAGGAGCCTCTCCATTCCAGGCGAGATGAGGCCCCATTTCTGCTGAGGCATCTCGAGACTAACCACACCTAACATCTGGAACTTCCAAAGGGTCCTTCACACCCTTGCTGCAACTCAAGAAGTTCCCCGACATACCCGTTCCTCTTCACATTCAGCCATAATGGTGGTGTCATCTGCATATCTAAGTTTATTGATATTTCTACCGGCAATCTTGATTCCAGTTCATGTATCTTCCATCCAGCATGTTTCATGATGTACTCTGCATATAAGTTAAATAAACAGGGTGACAATATACAGCCTTTGACATACTCCTTTTCCTTTTTGGAACCAGTCTGTTGTTCCATGTCCTACTCTAACTGTTGCTTCCTGGACCTTCATCCAGATTTCTCAAGAGGCAGGTTAGGTGGTCTGGTATTCCCATCTCTTTCAGAATTGTGGCTAAAACAACAGTATAAGGACCTTTCCGATGTCAGGCCAAGGAATTGTGTTTCCAGTCATTGAGCCACACCTGATCACTGAGCACAAATTCATGAATCTGTTCCTCAAGGGGGAATGATATTCTTTTTTATACAAACTTAGTTACCTGATTTATTACCTTACCTAATTGTTCCATCTGCTGTGAAATCCCACCCCCTTACTTGTGGCAAATCTGCTAACACCTGCCTCACTGTGGGAGGGGGTCTCCCATAGAAAATTTCATAAGGACAACAACTATGGGAACGTGCAGTTACCCGTAATATGAGTAAGTCTGCCGGAAGCAAGCCCATCTATGTACAGTCAGTCTCTATGATCCCATTTTGAAAGTGTCTCTTCAAGAGTTTGGTTGTTTCTTTCCACCATTCCAGAACACTGGGGCCTATATGCTGTATGTAATTTCCACTGATATTTAGAGCTTCACATACCTGTTAATTAACGCGGCTGCAAAGACAGGGCCATTGTCGGATTCTATACTGGTTGGAAACCCAAGTCTGGGAATTATTTCTCAAATCAGCGAGCTACTTCGTTTTTCTTTTTCAGATCAGGTAAGGGAAGGCCTCTGCCCAACCGGAGAAGGTACCTACTATTCTAGTAAGTTATGATAAACAGGTGACTGCCTTTGCTTCCCCGAAGGACACTCGCTTTCCCTGCATCCTGAGAACTCCAGGTCTCAGCCAGTTGGAAAAGCGCTTCTTGGAGGTCATTATTCAGGGGCAATTTCCCCTGGAGCCCGGGGCCATAGGGAGCGGCTCCACACTCCCAGGGAAAGGCAGAGCCACAGCCACACATCTGTCCCATCCCCTTTGCTCTGTAGGAGAGCTCTAGTGAGCCTAGGTCTGTCAGGAAAATTCTTGGCTCCTATGGGGACACATTCTATGTGTGAAACTGCATCCAGGACCTAGGGGCCACAGGGCGCCTGTTTCTCTCGGGGGCAGAGGGGTGGGGGGCCTGAAGCAGTGCGGCCCAGCAACAGCTTCCACATCCATCCAATTGCTCTTTTCTTACCTCTGATAGAACTAGCTTTGTTCCAGCCTTTGGCAATTTGGAGGCAAGCGGGCCCCACTTCCTCCCCAAGGAGGCATGGGACCTACATTTGAGTGGAAAGGCCCCTCACGGAGCTGAACCCAGGAAGGCACCCAGTCATGTCTGACACATTCCTGCATCCTGCTTCTTCATGAGCAATACCGCTATAAGCTAGGAATGTCTTTCCAAGGCTCAGAAAGGACAGGGGAGATGCATGGTGCTGCCTCTGGAATTTCGGTCCTCTGAGCAGACCTGGAGGTCTCCCCTTGAAGGAGCTAACCAGTTTCTTCCAAATACAGGCTTGCAAACACACACTGGGTGGCTGCCTCTTTTTGAAGGACGATCACTTTCCCACATCCTGTGAACTCTGCATCCCAGCCTGCTGGAAAAGCGCTTCTTGGAGGTCATTTTTAGGGACAATTTTCCGGGAGGGCTGTAGGGAGGGCCCCATGCTTGCTGTGAAAGGCAGAGTCACATCCACAGTCTGTTCTACCCCTTTTGCCCTGTGGGAGAGCTCTAGTGAGCCTAGGTCTGTCAGGAAAATTCTTGGCTCCTATGGGGACACACCCTGTGTGTTAAGCATATCGGACCTAGGGGCCACAGGGTGCCTGTTCCTCTCGGGGGACCCTGAAGTGGTGCGGACCAGCAACATCCATCCATCCGATTGCTCTTTTCTTCCTTCTGATAGAGCTAGCTTTGCTTCTCGCTTTGGCATTTCGGAAGCCAGGGGGAGCCCCACCGCTGTTGTCCTGGGGTCTATTGGAGGTACCGGTCTATTGGACCCCAGCATGGCACCCGACCCCCTCAGACACACTCCCCGCAGCCTCCTTCCCCATGGGCAGGACTGTTCTGACCTAGGAATGTGTTCCCAAGGCTCAGAAAATGCAGGGAGACACACGGCCCTGACTCTGGAACTGAGGCCATTGGAGCAGGCCTGGAGGTCTGACGTCTGAGACGCCAAACACTTGCTGCAAGATACAGGTGTGAAAACACACTCTCTGGGGCTGCCTTTCCTTCCTCCAAGGAAGAGAGCTTTTCCAGTCTCCTCCGTGCTGAGTCATACAAGGCTGGAAAGGTCTGGCTTAGAGGGCATTTCTCAGCGGCAATGGCCCCCTGAGGCCCTGCACCCAGGAGGGATCCTACCCTCCCAGGGGAAGTCAAAGCAACCTCCAAACAGCTGTTCTATCATGTTTCCTCTGCAGGAGGGAGCTAGTGAGCCCAGGTCTGTCTGGAACGTTCTTGGATCCTGCGGGGAAATCATCCTGGAGCCACCTGGATACCAGTCGTAGGGGCTAAATTTGCATTTTCATTCCTTGGAGCCCTAACGCAGTACAGCCTAGCAACTGCTTGAAAATCCATCCTGTTGCTGTTTCTTCCCCTCTGACAGAGCGAGCTTTGCTCCCATTTTGGGATTTCAGAAGCAAGGTGGTGGCCTGCAACTCCTTGCCTGGGTCCATTGGAGGTGCAAGGTGCCTCGACCAGGTGACCCCATGACACCGGCCCCTCAGACACACTCCCGCAGCCTGTTTCCCCATGGGCAGGACTGCTCTCACCTAGGAATGTGTTTGCAAGGCCAGGAAACTGCAGGGAGACACAAGACCCTGATTCTGGCATTGAGTCTGTTGAACAGGCCTGCAGGTCTTCTGTCTAACAAGCCAAACACTTGCTGCAAGATACAGGCCTGAAAACACACTCTTGGGCTGCCTTTCCTTCCTCCAAGGAAGAGAGTTTTCTCAGACTCCTGTGGGCTGAGAGTCACACAGGGCTGAAAAGCACTTGCTGGGAGATTTTTTTCATTGGCCATGGCCCCTGAGGCCCTGTGCTCAGGGAGGGCTCCCTCCCTCCCAGGGAAAGTCAAAGGAAGCTCCAAACGGCTGTGTTCAATCATGTTTCTGAGAGAGTCATTGCCAAGGCAGGTTTCTAAGAAGTTCAAGGGTCCCCAAGGAGAGAGGGGTCTAGAATTCTCAAGGAGGAAGAAGGACAAACTGTTTTCCCCTCTACATTCCTTAGGATTATATAACAATCATGCATCCTTCTTGAGGACGGTCTCTGGAAAAAACCTTCTGGCTAATCCTGTTATCTTAAAAATGTAAATTATGGGAGTAGGTCTAGTGAGTCTTTACAACCTCCAGACATTCTTTTGTTCGTTGTCATAACTTATTGGAGAGTATATAAACTCCATTACCAACACTAGCAAGGGGGTACACTTTCTGCCCCTTGTGATGTCTCTGTCAGAAGCTTTCTCTATCTCCTTTATCCTTTAATAAAACTCTATTTGCACAAAAGCTCTGAGCAATCAAGCCTCGTCTTGGCCCTGGATTGAATTCTTCTCCTCCATAAGCCAAGAATCCCAGCATCTTTTCGTGGTTCAGCAACAATATTTCATTTCCTCTGCAGGAGAGAGCTAGTGAGGTTAGGTCTGTCTGGAACATTCTTGATCCTGTGGGGAAAATATCCTGTGCACACATCTGGATACTGGGCCTAGAGGCCAAAATTCGCATTTCTTTCCCGGGAGACCTAACGTGGTGTGACTTAGCAACTGCTTGAAAATCCATCCCATTGCTGTTTTTCCTCCTTCTGACAGAGCTAGCTTTGTTCCCTGCTTTGGGATATCTCAACCGAAAGGGCCGGTCCATAGCTACTCGCCTGGGCCCATTGGATGTGCAAGGTGCCCTCGACTAGGTGACCGCTAGCATGGCACTCAGCCCGCTCAGAACACTCCCGAGGCTTCTTTCTCATGGGAAGCACTGCTCCAACCTAGGAATGTGTCTGCAATGCTTGGAAAGTGCAGTGAGACACACAGCCCTGACTCTGCAATTTGAGGCCCTCAGAGCAAGCCTGCAGCTCTGATGTCTGAGAAGCAAAACACTTGCTGCAAAGAGAGGGCCTGAAAACACACTCTCTGTGGATGACTTTCCTTCCTCTAAGGAAGATAGTTTTCCCAGTCTCCTGCTTCCTGAATGTCACACAGCTGGAATGCGCGTTGCTTGGAGGTCGTGATTCAGTGGCATGACCCCTGAGGCCCTTTGCCCAGGGAGGGCTCCCACACTCACAGGAAAATCAAAGCAACTTCCCAAGTGAGTCAGCTCTTCACATCAAGTGGCCAAAGTATTGGAGTTTCAGGTTCAGTATTAGTCCCAATGTATATTCAGACCTGATTTCCTTTAG
>NW_017190654.1:0-11180 GCF_001704415.2 Capra hircus | reverse complement strand
CGGGGAACTTCTTGAGTTGCAGCAAGGGTGTGAAGGATCCTTTGGAATTCCAGAGGTTAGGTGTGTTTAGAGTCGAGACGCCTTAGCGAAAATGGGCCTCATCTCCCTGGAGAGGAGAATCTCCTGGATTTTTTTCGGAGTTGCGGTACGGTGCTATGGCCTTACGACGGGGACCACTGGGACCCCGCTCTGGTTGGCCTCAGGAAAGGCCAGTCCCCATACGAGTTGCTCGGGGGCCTCTCGGGATTCCTCTCCCGTCGATGCCAGGGCCTAAGACCTTGTGTGGAGTCGGTGCTGCCGGGGTCCAGCCCCGGTGGATCCAGGGAATTCGAAGGGTGGACGGCGTTTGGCGTGGAAAGACTTGTTTGTTTATTAATGTAAGATTAGATTAAGAAACTATAGTGTAGTAAGAAGATTAAGTGGAGGAAGAGGGCTGAATAGCTTGGTTTTACGCGGAAGGCAAATAAAATTCCAGACAAGGAATTTGCAACCATCTACGTTGGGCCCACCGGCCGCCCCGGTTGAATATCTAAGGGTGCCTCGCCTTAAGCTCCCTTTCGTGCGGGTCTTAACAGCCAGGGCAAGTAAGTAGACCTGGCGAGCCTCTGCGCCCCAGATGGAGATTCAGCCCTGAAGTTAAAGTAAAGAGCAGAGAGAGGGAAGCGGAGAG
Organism: Capra hircus; assembly: GCF_001704415.2. Classification (NCBI taxonomy): domain Eukaryota; kingdom Metazoa; phylum Chordata; class Mammalia; order Artiodactyla; family Bovidae; genus Capra; species Capra hircus. Next base: position 10,510 of record NW_017190654.1, on the reverse strand, counting down.
AAGAAGAGAGAGAGAGAGACATGGGGGGAGCCAAGAGTCCCAAGAAACCAGGCCGAGAGACTAGTTCGAGAAACTGGCCCCCATCCTTTTATTGTTCAGAAGGCCTTTTATACTTTTGATAAAACACGGAGATCAATGGGTAACACAAAATCTGTAGCGTTCGCAACCCAGATTCTTTCCGTATATCATTTTGCATACCAAAAGGTCTCAGGTGATTTACATTATCTTCTGGCCAAGAGGCTTGTTAACACTTTTTGGCTCTCTTTCCTTAATGAATGTTAATTTTCGTTTTCCCCTGAAGTGTTTTTTTTTTTTTTAATCTGCATCTCCTTAAAGCATTAAAGTTACATTCTCTATAGAACAAAGGTGCAGTGGGGATATAACAAAGAAGGTACTTAACTCAAAGATCTAATGTTTGCTAATACCAGGTCTACTACTTGTTTTTCTATATACCAACTATATCTAAAAATAAAGGATATGAAAATTTGGCAGCAAGAGTTGACCCCAAAAAATGAAACCTTTAATCAGTCCTATTATAAAGATTTTGACTCCTCGGAAGCTCCTACATTCCTAGGATGTTTTAAGCTTCCTATGCCTCCTGCGGTCAGGAGGCCTCAAACAATCACATGCGCAGCAGTACGAGTCCTGCAGGCAGGCTAGAAAGCCATCGGAGGGGTTTTTGGATTGAAAACACCTCTTTCAAATGGCAGAAGACTTAAGCCCTGAATTGACTTTTTCCAGAAAATGTCAGATGAGTGGAAAAGCAGAGCACAAAAGCCGGCAGATTTTTGTTGGGGTACGTGCTTAGGAATTTGCAGAGGGGTCCCTAAGTCTGAGCACGCCTTGCGTATGTCAGCTTCCTTCCTCATGACCTTGTCACGGGCGGGATTCCTCACACTGGCTCCCAGCAGGTGCCGGAAACTGAGGATTCCTCTCCAGTGCTGACATGGATCTTGGGGTATTTCTGGAGTCTCCCCAGGGGAGTCAGTCCTCGTCTCGAGTGGGGGCATGAACGTGCGGTTTCCTCTCGAGCTGTAGCAGCAGAGTCAGGATTCCCTTCGCGTGGATCAAGGGATCTGTGGCTTTCCCTCGAGGCTTTCCCACGAGGCTTTCCCACGAGGCTTTCCCACAGGGCTGTCCCACGTGCCACCGTGGTGTGAGTCGATCCTCGGCTTGAAGGTCGAGGCAGTGCAGGGAAAACAGGTTTCCCTGGAATGGACTGAGACATCTGGGGGACTCTGGGAATGGTGGCACGACCCTGGAGTTCCTCTCGCCTTTCCTGTGGAGAGCGCCTCCTCTTGAGATGCGACGGCAACGCCTGGAATTCTTTCCCGACCACGCAGGGAAAGGATCCCTCCTCTCGAGCTAGCAGGCGGAAACGGGGTTCCTCTGGATGTGGGCGGGACTCTCGTGCTTCCTTCTCGAGTGGAGACGGGTATGTGGGGGAACTTCCTGAGTTGCAGCAAGGGTGTGAAGGACCCTTTGGAAGTTCCAGAGGTTAGGTGTGATTAGCCTCGAGAGGCCTCAGCGAAAATTGGCCTCATCTCGCCTGGAAGGGAGAACCTCCTGGATTTTCTCGAGTTACGGCAGGTGCTCTCGACTTACGACGGGGACCTCAGGGACCCGCTCTGGTGGCCTTAGGAAAGGCCAGTCCCCATGCGAGTTGCTCGGGGGCATCTCGGGATTCCTCTCCCGTCGATGCCCGGGCCTAAGACCTTATTTGGAGTCGGTGCTGGAACCTGAGGTTTCCTCTCCAGTGCTGACATGGATCTTGGGGTACTTCCGGAGTCTCCCCAGGGGAGTCAGTCCTCGTCTCGAGTGGGGGCATGCACGTGCGTTTTCCTTCCGAGCTGTAGCAGCAGTGTCATGCTTCTCTTCGCGTGAATCAAGGGAACAGTGGCTTTCCCTCGAGGCTTTCCCTAGAGGCTTTCCCAACAGGCTTTCCCACGAGGCTTTACCACAGCGCTGCCCACGTGTCACCATGGTGTGAGTCGATCCTCGGCTTGACAGTTGAGGCAGTGCCGGGAAAACACGTTTCCCTGGAATGGCCTGAGACATCTGGGGGACTCTGGAAATGGTGGAACGACCCTGGAGTTCCTCACGCCTTTCCTGTGGAAAGCGTCCCCTCTTGAGATGCGACGGGAACGCCGGGAATTTTTTCCCGACCATACAGGGAAAGGATCCCTCCTCTCGTGCTATGAGGCGGAAACGGGGCTCCTCTGGATGTGGGCGAGACTCTCATGCTTCCTCTCGAGTGGAGACGGGTATGTCGGGGAACTTCTTGAGTTGCAGCAAAGATGTGAAGGACGTTTTGGAAGTTCCAGAAGTTGGCTGTGATTAGCCTGGGGACGCCTCAGAGGAAACGGGCCTCATCTCGCCTGGAGGGGAGAACCTCCTGGATTTTCCCGAGTTGCGGCAGTTGCTCTCGACTTATGACGGGGACCTCAGGGACCCGATCTGATGGCCTCAGGAAAGGCCAGTCCCCATGCTAGTTGCTCGGGGGCTATCGGGATTCCTCTCCCGTCGATGCCGGGGCCTAAAACCTTGTTTGGAGTCGGTGTCGGAACGTGAGGATTCCTCTCCAGTGCTGACGTGGATCTTGGGGTACTTCTGGAGTCTCCCCAGGGGAGTCAGTCCTGGTCTCCAGTGGGGTTATGCACGTGCGCTTTCCTCCCGAGCTGTAGCAGCAGTCTCAGACTTCCCTTCGCTTGAATCAAAGCAACTGTGGCTTCCCTCGAGGCTTTCCCACGAGGCTTTCTCTCGAGGCTTACCCACGAGTCTTTCCCACAGGGCTGTCCCACGTGCCACCGTGGTGTGAGTCGATCCTCAGTCTGAAACTAGAGGCAGTGCAGGGAAAACAGGTTTCCCTGGAATGGACTGAGACATTTGGGGGACTCAGGGAATGGTGGCACGACCCTGGAGTTCCTCTCGCCTTTCCTGTGAAGATCGCCTCCTCTTGAGATGCGCCGGGAACACTGGGAACCCTTTCCCGATCACTGAGGGAAAGGATCCCTCCTCTCGAGCTAGGAGTCGGAAACGGGGCTCCTCTGAATTTGGGCGGGACTCTCGTGCTTCCTCTCGAGTGGAGACGGGTATGTTGGGGATCTTCTTGATTTGCAGCAATGGTGTGAAGGACCCTTTGTAAGTTCCAGAGGTTAGGTGTGATTAGCCTTGAGACACCTCAGCGGAAATGGTCCTCATCTCGCCTGGAAAGGAGAACCTCCTGGATTTTCTCAAGTTGCTGCAGGTGCTCTTGACCTACGACGGGGAACTCAGGGCCCCCGTCTTGTGGCCTCAGGAAAGGCCAGTCCCCATGCGAGTTGCTCGGGGAGACTCACGGGATTCCTCTCCCGTCGATGCCGGGGCCTAAGACCTTTGTGGAGTCGGTGCCGTAAAGTGAGGATTCCTCTCCAGTGCTGACATGGATCTTGGAGTACTTCTGGAGTCTCCCCAGGGGAGTCAGTCCTTGTCTCGTGTGGGGGCATGCACGTGCGCTTTCCTCCCGAGCTGCAGCAGCAGTGTCACGGTTCCCTTCACGTGGAACAAGGGATCTGTGGCTTTCCTTCGAGGCTTTCCCAAAGGGCTGTCCCACGTGCCACCGTGGTGTGAGTGGATCTTCGTCCTGAAAGTCAAGGCAGTGTAGGGAAACAGGTTTCCCTGGAATGGACTGAGACATCTGGGGGACTCTGGGAATGGTGGCACGACCCTGGAGTTCCGCTCGCCTTTCCTGTGGAAAGCGCCTCCCCTTGAGATGCGACGGGAACGCCGGGAATTCTTTCCCGAACATGCAGGGAAAGGATCCCGCCTCTCGAGTTAGGAGGCAGAAACGGGGTTCCTCTAGATGTGGGCGGGACTCTCGTGCTTCCTCTCGAGTGGAGACGGGTATGTCGGCGAACTTCTTTAGTTTTAGCAAGTGTGTGAAGGACCCTTTGGAAGTTCCAGAGGTTTGGTGTGATTAGCCTCGAGATGCTTCAGCGGAAATGGGCCTCATCTCGCCTGGAAGGGAGAACCTCCTGGATTTTCTCGAGCTGCGGCAGGTGCTCTTGACTTACCACGGGGACATCAGGAACCCGCTCTGGTGGCCTCAGGAAAGGCAGGTCCCCATACGAGTTGCTCGGGGGCCTCTCGGGATTCCTCTCCCGTCAATGACGGGGCCTAAGACGTTGTGTGGAGTCCGTGCCGGATCCTGAGGATTCCTCTCCATTGCTGACATGGTCTTGGGGTATTTCTGGAGTCTCCCCAGGGGAGTCAGTCCTCGTTTCTAGTGGGGCATGCACGTGCGCTTTCCTCCCGAGCTGTAGCAGCAGTGTCACCCTTCCCTTTGCGTGGATCAAGGGATCTGTGGCTTTTCCTCGAGGCTTTCCCACGAGGCTTTCCCACGAGTCTTTCCCACAGGGCTGTCCCACGTGCCACCGTGGTGTGATTCGATCCTCGGCTTGAAAGTCGAGGCAGTGCAGGGAAAAAAGGTTTCCCTGGAATGGACTGAGAAATCTCTGGCACTCAGGGAATGGTGTCACGACCCTGGAGATCCCCTCGTGTTTCCTGTGGAGAGCGCCTCCTCTTGAGATGCGACCGGGAACGCCGGGAATTCTTTCCCTACCACGCAGGGAAAGGATTCCTCCTCTCGAGCTATGAGGCGGAAACGGGGCTTCTCTGGATGTCGGCAGGACTCTCGTGCTTCCTCTCGAGTGGAGACGGGTATGTCGGGGAACTTCTTGAGTTGCAGCAAGGGTGTAAAGGACCCTTTGGAATTTCCAGAGGCCAGGTTGATTAGCTTCGAGACGCCTCCGCGGAAATGGGCCTCATCTCGCCTGGAGGGGAGAACCTCCTGGATTTTCTCGAGTTGCGGCAGGTGCTCTCGACTTATGACGGGGACCTCAGGGACCCGCTCTGGTGGACCTCAGGAAAGGCCAGTCCACATGCGCGTTGCTCAGGGGCCTCTCAGGATTCCTCTCCCGTCGATGCCGGGGCCTACCACCTTGTGTGGATTCCGTGCCGGAACTTGAGGATTCCTTTCCAGTGCTGACATGGATCTTGGGGTATTTCTGGAGTCTCCCCAGGGGAGTCAGTCGTAGTCTCAAGTCGGGGCATGAACGTGCGGTTTCCTCCAGAGCTGTAGCAGCAGTGTCATGCTTCCCTTCGCGTGGATCAAGGGGGTCTGTGGCTTTCCCTCGAGACTTTCCCACGAGGCTTTCCCACGGGGCTTTCCCACGAGGCTTTCCCACAGGGCTGTCCCACGTGCCACCGTGGTGTGAGTCGATCCTCGGCTAGAAAGTCAAGGCAGTGCAGGGAAAACAGGTTTCCCTGGAATGGACTGAGACATCTGGGGGACTCTGCGAATGGTGGCACGACCCTTGAGTTCCTCTCGCCTTTCCTATGGAGAGCGCCTCCTCTTGAGATTCGACCGGAACGTCGGGTATTCTTTCCTGTCCAAGCAGGGAAAGGATCCCTACTCTCGAGCTAGGAGGCGGAATCGGGGCTCCTCTGGATGTGGGCGGGACTCTCGTGCTTCCTCTCGAGTGGAGACGGGTATGTCGGGGAACTTCAGGAGTTGCAGCAACGGTGTGAATGACCCTTTGGAAGTTCCAGAAGTTAGGTGAGATTAGCCTCGAGACGCCTCAGCGGAAATGGGCCTCATCTCGCCTGAGGGGAGAAACTCCTGGATTTTCTCGAGTTTCGGCAGGTGCTCTCGACTTACGACGGGGACCTCAGGGACCCGCTCTGGTGGCCTCAGGAAAGGCCAGTCCCCATGCGAGTTGCTCGGGGGCCTCTCGGGATTCCTCTCCCGTCGGTGCCGGGGCCTAAGTCCTTGTGTGGAGTCAGTGCCGGAACCTGAGGATTCCTCTCGAGTGCTGACATGGATCTAGAGGTACTTCTGGAGTCTCCCCAGGGGAGTCACTCGTCGTCTCGAGTGCGGGCATGCACGTGCGCTTTCCTCCCGAGCTGTAGCAGCAGTGTCACGCTTCTCTTCGCGTGGTTCAAGGGATCTGTGGCTTTCCCTTGAGGCTTTCCCACGAGGCTTTCCCACGAGGCTTTCCCACAGGGCTGTACCTCGTGCCACCTTGGTGTGAGTCGATCCTCGGCTTGAAATTCGAGGCAGTGCAGGGAAAACAGGTTTTCCTGGAATGGACTGAGACATCTGGGGACTCTGGGAATGGTGGCACGACCCTGGAGTTCCTCTCGCCTTTCCTGTGGAGAGCGCCTCCTCTTGAGATGCGACGGGAACGCCGGAATTCTTTCCCGACCACGAGGGAAATGATACCTCCTCTCGAGCTAGGAGGCGGAAAAGGGGCTCCTCTGGATGTGGGCGGGACTCCCGTGCTTCCTCTCGAGTGGAGACGGGTATGTCGGGGAACTTCTTGAGTTGCAGCAAGGGTGTGAAGGACCCTTTGGAAGTTCCAGAGGTTAGGTGTGATTAGCCTCGAGTCGCCTCAGCGGAAATGGGCCTCATCTCGCCTGGAGGGGACAACCTCCTGGATTTTCTCGAGTTGCGGCAGGTGCTCTCGACTTACGACGGGGACCTCAGAGACCCGCTCTGGTGGCCTCAGAAAAGGCCCGTCCCATGCGAGTTACTCAGGCCCTCTCGGGGTTCCTCTCCCGTCGATGCCAGGCCTAAGACCTTGTGTGGAGTCGCTGCCGGAACCTGAGGATTCCTTTGCAGTGCTGTCAAGGATCTTGGGTACTTCTCGAGTCTCCCACGGGAGTCAGTTCTCGTCTCGAGTGGGGGCATGCTCGTGTGCTTTCCTCCCGAGCTGTAGCAGCAGTGTCACGCTTCCCTTCGCGTGATCAAGGTATCTGCGGCTTTACCTCGAGGCTTTCCCACGAGTCTGTTCCACGAGGCTTTCGCACGAGACTTTCCCAAAGTGCTGTCCCACGTGCCACCGTGTTGTGTGGTCGATCCTAGGCTAGAAAGTCGAGGCAGTGCAGGAGGAACAGGTTTCCATGGAATGGACTGAGACAATCTGGGGACTCTGGTAATGGTGGCACGAATCTGGAGTTCCTCTCACCTTTCCTGTGGAGAGCGTCTCCTCTTGAGATGAGATGGGAACTCCGGGAATACTTGACCCACCACTCAGTGAAAGGATCCCTCCTCTCGAGCTAGAAGGCAGTAACGGGGCTCCTCTGGATGTGGCGGGACTCTCGGGCTTCCTCTCGAGTGGAGACGGGTATGTGGGGGAGCTTCTTGAGTTGCAGCAAGGGTGTGAAGGACCCTTTGTAAGTTTCATAGGTTAGGTGTGATTAGCCTCGAGACGCCTCAGCCGTAATGGGCCTCATCTCGCCTGGAGGGTAGAACCTCCTGGATTTTCTCGAGTTGCGGCAGGTGCCCTCGACTTACCACGGGGACCTCAGGGACCCGCTCTGGTGGCCTCAGGAAAGGCCAGTCCCCGTGCGAGTTTCTCGGGGCCTCTCGGGATTCGTCTCCCGTCTAGGCCGGGGCCTAAGACCTTGTGTGAGTCCGGTGCCAGAACCTGAGGATTCCTCTCCGGTGCTTGCATGGATCTTGGGGTACTTCTGAGGTCTCCCCGGGGGAGTCAGTCCTCGTCTTGAGGGGAGGCATGCAAGTGGCTTTCCTTCCGAGCTGTAGCAGCAATGTCACGCTTCCCTTCACGTGGATCAAGGGATCTGTCGGCTTTCCCTCGAGGTTTTCACACGACGCTTCCCAAGAAGCCTTCCCACAGGGCTGTCCCACGTGCCACCTTGGTGTGTGTCGATGTCGATCCTCGGCTTGAAAGTCGAGGCAGTGCGGGGAATACAGGTTTCCCTTGAATGGACTGAGACATCTTGGGAACTCTGGGAATGGTGGCACGACCCTGGCGTTCCTCTCGCCTTTCCTGTGGAGAGCGCCTCCTCTTGAGATGCGACGGGAACGCGGGAATTCTTTCCCAACCACGCAGGGAAAGGATCCCTCCTCTCGAGCTAGGAGGCAGAAACGGAGTTCCTCTGGATGTGGGCGGGACTCTCGTGCTTTCTCTCGAGTGGAGACGGGTATGTCGGGAACTTCTTGAGTTGCAGATATGGTGTGAAGGACCCTTTGGAAGTTCCAGAGGTTAGGTGTGATTAGCCTGGAGAAGACTCAGCAGAACTGGGCCTCATCTCGCCTGGAGGGGAGAACCTCCTGGATTTTCTCGAGCTGCGGAAGGTGCTCTCGACTTATGACGGGGACCTCAGGGACCCGCTCTGGTGGCCTCAGAAAGGCCAGTCCGCATGCGAGTTGCTCGGGAGCCTCTCGGGATTCCTCTCCTGTCGATGCCGGAGCCTAAGACCTCCGGGAGCCAGTGTGAGGAAGCCCGCCCGTGAGAAGGTTATGAGGAAGGAAGCTGACATACGCAAGGCGTGCTCAGAGTTCAGGTACCCCTTAGGAAATTTTGAAGCATGTACTCCAACAAAATCTGCCGGTTTTTGTGCTCTGCTTTTTCACTTTCTGACCTTTTCTGGAAAAAGTCAATTCAGGGCCGTTAGTCTTCTGCATTTGAAAGAGTGTTTCAATCCAAAACCCTCTGATTTCTTTCTAGCCTGCCTGTAGGACTCGTACAGCTGCGCTTGTGATTGTTTGAGGCCTCCTGACCGCAGGAGGCACAGGAAGCTTAAAAACATCCTAGGAATGCAGAAGCTTCCGAGGAGTCAAAATCTTTAGAATAGGACTGATTAAAAGTTTCATTTTTTGGGTCAATGCTTGCTGCCAAATTGTTCATATCCTTTATTTTTAGATATAGTTGGTATATAGAAAAACAAGTAGTAAACCTGGTATTAGCAACATTAGATCTTTGAGTTAAGTACCTTCTTTGTTATAACCCACTGCACCTTTGTTCTATAGAGATGTAACTTTAATGCTTTAAGGAGATGCAGATTAAAGATAAACACTTCAGGGGAAACAAAATTAACATTCATTAAGGAAGAGAGCCAAAAAGTGTTAACAAGCCTCTTGGCCAGAAGATAATGTAAATCACCTGAGACCTTTTGTATACAAAATGATATACAGAAAATAATCTGGGTTTGCGAAACACTACATAATTTTGTGTTATCCATTGATCTCCATGTTTTATCAAAAGGTATAAAAGGCCTTCTGAACAATAAAGGAGGAGGCCAGGGGCCGGGGAGCCAGTTTCTCGGACCAGCTTCTCGAACTAGTCTCTCAGCCTGGTTTCTTGGGACTCTGGCTCCCCCGTGTCTTTCTCTCGTCTTTCTTCTTCTCTACCTTTCCTTCTCTCTGCTCTTTACTATAACTTCAGGCTGAATCTCCACCTGGAGTGCGGAGGCTCGCCAGGTCTACTTACTTGCCCTGGCTGTTAAGACCCCGCACGAAAGGGAGCTTAAGGCGAGGCACCCTTAGATATTCAAGCGGGCGCCGGTGGCCCAACGTAGGTGGTGCAAATTCCTTGTCTGGAATTTTATTGGCCTCCGCGTAAACCAAGCTATTCAGCCCTCTTCCTCCACTTAATCTTCTTACTACACTATAGTTTCCTAATCTAATCTTACATTAATAAATAAACAAGTCTTTCCACGCCAACGCCGTCCACCCTTCGAATTCCCCTGGATCCACCGGGGCTGGACCCCGCATAAGACCTTGTGTGGAGTCAGTGCGGAACCTGAGGATTCCTCTCCAGTGGCACTACGAACTGGATGGCGGTTCGGGGTCCAGCTTCTGGATCCAGGGAATTCGAAGGGTGGACGGCGTTGGCGTGGAAAGACTTGTTTATTTATTAATGTAAGATTAGATTAGGAAAACTATAGTGTAGTAAGAAGATTAAGTGGAGGAAGAGGCTGAATAGCTTGGTTTACGCGGAAGGCCAATAAAATTCCAGACAAGGAATTTGCACCACCTACGTTGGGCCACCGCGCCGCTTGAATATCTAAGGGTGCCTCGCCTTAAGCTCCCTTTCGTGCGGGTCTTAACAGCCAGGGCAAGTAAGTAGACCTGGCGAGCCTCCGCACTCCAGGTGGAGATTCAGCCTGAAGTTAAAGTAAAGAGCAGAGAGAAGGAAAGGTAGAGAAGAAGAAAGAGAGAGAAAGACACGGGGGAGCCAGAGTCCCAAGAAACCAGGCTGAGAGACTAGTTCGAGAATGGTCCGAGAAACTGGCCCCCGGCCCCTGGCCTCCTCCTTTATTGTTCAGAAGGCCTTTTATACTTTTGATAAAACATGGAGATCAATGGATAACACAAAATTATGTAGCGTTCCAACCCAGATTCTTTCTGTATATCATTTTGTATACAAAAGGTCTCAGGTGATTTACATTATCTTCTGGCCAAGAGGCTTGTTAACACTTTTGGCTCTCTTCCTTAATGAATGTTAATTTTGTTTCCCCTGAAGTGTTTTTCTTTAATCTGCATCTCCTTAAAGCATTAAAGTTACATCTCTATAAACAAAGGTGCAGTGGGTTATAACAAAGAAGGTACTTAACTCAAAGATCTAATGTTGCTAATACCAGGTCTACTACTTGTTTTTCTATATACCAACTATATCTAAAAATAAAGGATATGAAAATTTGGCAGCAAGCATTGACCCAAAAA
>NW_017190653.1:0-11180 GCF_001704415.2 Capra hircus | reverse complement strand
CTGCCTCCTCTTCCCCGGAGGAGGCTCCCTTCCACTTGTCCTGTGCACTCGGCTTCCAGGCGGAGCCATACCTCGCCTCCTGCAGGTCTTGGCTCAGGGGTTACTTCCCCTGAGCTGGGGTTGTGGGCGGGAACCCAGACACGCAGGGGCAGGCCCCAACAACCTGCACACAGCTCTGCTGGGGAGAAGAGCATTAGGGAACCTATGTATTTCAGGCAAATGATGGGAGACCACAAGTGAGTCGCCAGCCTGCTGGCTGCAGACACCACCCAGGGGCCCTGGGTGCATGGTGCTCTCAATGTGGCGCTGAGTCTGGACAGCCAAGCAACAGCTGAAGGAGCTCTGCAGTTGCCCTTCCCTTCCCGTCGACAGAGCTCTCAGTGCTGGAGCCCTTGGAAGTGTGGAACTCAGCGATCCCTAAGCCCTCCCAAACACATGTCTCTGCTGGGGAGGAGAGTGCTAGGGAACATACGTCTCTCACACACTTTCTAGGCACACACGGAGTCAGCCTCTGGGAGTGTGGGGATGCAAAACCCAGCCAGGGGCCCTTGGAACCTGGTGCTCTCCGTGCGGAGCTTAGTCTGGGCGGCCAAGCAACCGCTGAAGGAGCCCTGCTGTTGCCCTTCGCTTCCCTCTGACAGAGCTTTCACTGCTGGAGCCCTTGGCAGTGTGCAACCCACCAGCCCCTAAGCCCTCCTCAAGGACGCTTGGGACCTAAGTGCAAAGGCAAGGCAGGGGTAGAGCTGAAGCCAGGAAGGCGCCAGTGGCGTTTCCCAGCCTCACACAGCCTGCTCCTTCCTGGGGAGGGAGCCTAAAAGCAAGGCAAGTCTGCGCAAGGCTCGCCTATGGCAGAGCATCTTGGTGCCAGGAACTCTGCCAGATCGGGCCTCTGAACAGAGCTAGAGATCTGCCGTACTGGAGGCGCACTTAGCTTCGTGCAAGCAGGGCTTTCAGCTTGACGGGGACTTGCTGCCTCCTCTTCCCCCGAGGAGGCTCGCTTCCCTGCTGGCTGTGCACTCGCCTATCAGGCGGGGGCGCAGGGCTCCTCCAGCAGGTCTTGCCTCAGGGGCTGCTTCCCCTGAGTTGGGGCTGTGGGCAGGAACCCAGACACGCAGGATCAGGCCCCAAACACCTGCACATGTCTCTGCTGGGGAGGAGAGTGCTAGGGAACCTACGTCTGTCATACACTTTCTGGGCACCCAAGGAATCAGCCTCCGTGTGTGCGGGGCTGAAAACCCCAGCCAGGGGCCCTGGGAGCCTGGTGCTCTCCGTGTGGCGCTGAATCTGGGCGGCCAAGCAACCGCTGGAGGAGCCCTGCAGTTGCCCTTCCCTTCCCTCTGACAGAATTCTCACTGCTGGAGCCCTTGGCAGTGTGCAACCCACCAGCCCCTAAGCTCTCCTTAAGGAGGACTGGGACCTAAGTGCAAAGGCAAGGCAGGATTGGAGCTGAGGCAAGAAAGGCGCCAGTGGCGACTCCCAGGCTCCTGCTGCCTGCTCCTTCCTGGAGAGGCAGCCTAAAAGCAAGGCAAGTCTGGGCAAGGCTAGCCCCCGGCAGAGCAGCCTCGCGCCAGGAACTCTGCCAGATCGGGGCTCTGAGCAGAGCTAGAGCTCTGCCGTACTGGAGGCGCACTTAGCTCCGTGCAAGCAGGGCTTTCAACTTGACGGGGCTGGGCTGCCTCCTCTTCCCCCGAGGAGGCTCGCTTCCCTGCTGGCTGTGCACTCGCCTATCAGGCGGGGGCGCAGGGCTCCTCCAGCAGGTCTTGCCTCAGGGGCTGCTTCCCCTGAGTTGGGGCTGTGGGCAGGAACCCAGACACGCAGGATCAGGCCCCAAACACCTGCACATGTCTCTGCTGGGGAGGAGAGTGCTAGGGAACCTACGTCTGTCATACACTTTCTGGGCACCCAAGGAATCAGCCTCCGTGTGTGCGGGGCTGAAAACCCCAGCCAGGGGCCCTGGGAGCCTGGTGCTCTCGGTGCGGCGCTGATTCTAGGCGGCCTAGAAACCGCTGGAGGAGCCCTGCAGTTGCCCTTCCCTTCCCTCTGACAGAGCTCTCACTGCTGAAGCCCTTGGCAGTGTGCAACCCACCACCCCCTAAGCCCTCCCCAACGACGCCTGGCACCTATGTGCAAAGGCAAGGCAGGATTGGAGCTGAGGCAAGGAAGGCACCAGTGGCGTCTCCCAGGCTCGCTCAGACAGCTCCTTCCTGGGGAGGGAGCCTAAAAGCAAGGCAAGTCTGGGCAAGGCGAGCCCCCGGCCGAGCAGCCTCGCGCCAGAAACTCTGCCAGATCGGGGCTCTGAGCAGAGCTAGAGCTCTGCCGTACTGGAGGCCCACTTAGCTCCGTGCAAGCAGGGCTTTCCTCTTGACTGGGCTCGGCTGCCTCCTCTTCTCCCGAGGAGGCTCGCTACACTGCTGGCTGTGCTCTCGCCTATCAGGCGGGCGCGCAGGGCTCCTCCAGCAGGTCTTGCCTCAGGGGCTGCTTCCCCTGAGTTGAGGCTGTGGGCGGGAACCCAGACACGCAGGATAAGGCCCCAACCACCTGCACATGTCTCTGCTGGGGAGGAGAGTGCTAGGGAACCTACGTCTCTCACACACTTTCTAGGCACCCACGGAGTCAGCCTCTGGGAGTGTGGGGATGCAAAACCCAGCCAGGGGCCCTTGGAACCTGGTGCTCTCCGTGCGGAGCTTTGTCTGGGCGGCCAAGGAACCGCTGAAGGAGCCCTGCTGTTGCCCTTCGCTTCCCTCTGACAGAGCTTTCACTGCTGGAGCCCTTGGCAGTGTGCAACCCACCAGCCCCTAAGCCCTCCTCAAGGACGCTTGGGACCTAAGTGCAAAGGCAAGGCAGGGGTAGAGCTGAAGCCAGGAAGGCGCCAGTGGCGTTTCCGAGCCTCACACAGCCTGCTCCTTCCTGGGGAGGGAGCCTTAAAGCAAGGCAAGTCTGCGCAAGGCTCGCCTATGGCAGAGCATCTTGGTGCCAGGAACTCTGCCAGATCGGGCCTCTGAACAGAGCTAGAGATCTGCCGTACTGGAGTCGCACTTAGCTTCGTGTAAGCAGGGATTTCAGCTTGACGGGGACTTGCTGCCTCCTCTTCCCCGAGGAGGCTCGCTTCCCTGCTGGCTGTGCACTCGCCTATCAGGCGGGGGCGCAGGGCTCCTCCAGCAGGTCTTGCCTCAGGGGCTGCTTCCCCTGAGTTGGGGCTGTGGGCAGGAACCCAGACACGCAGGATCAGGCCCCAAACACCTGCACATGTCTCTGCTGGGGAGGAGAGTGCTAGGGAACCTACGTCTGTCATACACTTTCTGGGCACCCAAGGAATCAGCCTCCGTGTGTGCGGGGCTGAAAACCCCAGCCAGGGGCCTGGGAGCCTGGTGCTCTCCGTGTGGCGCTGAATCTGGGCGGCCAAGCAACCGCTGGAGGAGCCCTGCAGTTGCCCTTCCCTTCCCTCTGACAGAATTCTCACTGCTGGAGCCCTTGGCAGTGTGCAACCCACCAGCCCCTAAGCTCTCCTTAAGGAGGACTGGGACCTAAGTGCAAAGGCAAGGCAGGATTGGAGCTGAGGCAAGAAAGGCGCCAGTGGCGACTCCCAGGCTCCTGCTGCCTGCTCCTTCCTGGAGAGGCAGCCTAAAAGCAAGGCAAGTCTGGGCAAGGCTAGCCCCCGGCAGAGCAGCCTCGCGCCAGGAACTCTGCCAGATCGGGGCTCTGAGCAGAGCTAGAGCTCTGCCGTACTGGAGGCGCACTTAGCTCCGTGCAAGCAGGGCTTTCAACTTGACGGGGCTGGGCTGCCTCCTCTTCCCCCGAGGAGGCTCGCTTCCCTGCTGGCTGTGCACTCGCCTATCAGGCGGGGGCGCAGGGCTCCTCCAGCAGGTCTTGCCTCAGGGGCTGCTTCCCCTGAGTTGGGGCTGTGGGCAGGAACCCAGACACGCAGGATCAGGCCCCAACACCTGCACATGTCTCTGCTGGGGAGGAGAGTGCTAGGGAACCTACGTCTGTCATACACTTTCTGGGCACCCAAGGAATCAGCCTCCGTGTGTGCGGGGCTGAAAACCCCAGCCAGGGGCCCTGGGAGCCTGGTGCTCTCGGTGCGGCGCTGATTCTAGGCGGCCTAGAAACCGCTGGAGGAGCCCTGCAGTTGCCCTTCCCTTCCCTCTGACAGAGCTCTCACTGCTGAAGCCCTTGGCAGTGTGCAACCCACCACCCCCTAAGCCCTCCCCAACGACGCCTGGCACCTATGTGCAAAGGCAAGGCAGGATTGGAGCTGAGGCAAGGAAGGCACCAGTGGCGTCTCCCAGGCTCGCTCAGACAGCTCCTTCCTGGGGAGGGAGCCTAAAAGCAAGGCAAGTCTGGGCAAGGCGAGCCCCCGGCCGAGCAGCCTCGCGCCAGAAACTCTGCCAGATCGGGGCTCTGAGCAGAGCTAGAGCTCTGCCGTACTGGAGGCCCACTTAGCTCCGTGCAAGCAGGGCTTTCCTCTTGACTGGGCTCGGCTGCCTCCTCTTCTCCCGAGGAGGCTCGCTACACTGCTGGCTGTGCTCTCGCCTATCAGGCGGGCGCGCAGGGCTCCTCCAGCAGGTCTTGCCTCAGGGGCTGCTTCCCCTGAGTTGAGGCTGTGGGCGGGAACCCAGACACGCAGGATAAGGCCCCAACCACCTGCACATGTCTCTGCTGGGGAGGAGAGTGCTAGGGAACCTACGTCTCTCACACACTTTCTAGGCACCCACGGAGTCAGCCTCTGGGAGTGTGGGGATGCAAAACCCAGCCAGGGGCCCTTGGAACCTGGTGCTCTCCGTGCGGAGCTTTGTCTGGGCGGCCAAGGAACCGCTGAAGGAGCCCTGCTGTTGCCCTTCGCTTCCCTCTGACAGAGCTTTCACTGCTGGAGCCCTTGGCAGTGTGCAACCCACCAGCCCCTAAGCCCTCCTCAAGGACGCTTGGGACCTAAGTGCAAAGGCAAGGCAGGGGTAGAGCTGAAGCCAGGAAGGCGCCAGTGGCGTTTCCGAGCCTCACACAGCCTGCTCCTTCCTGGGGAGGGAGCCTTAAAGCAAGGCAAGTCTGCGCAAGGCTCGCCTATGGCAGAGCATCTTGGTGCCAGGAACTCTGCCAGATCGGGCCTCTGAACAGAGCTAGAGATCTGCCGTACTGGAGTCGCACTTAGCTTCGTGTAAGCAGGGATTTCAGCTTGACGGGGACTTGCTGCCTCCTCTTCCCCCGAGGAGGCTCGCTTCCCTGCTGGCTGTGCACTCGCCTATCAGGCGGGGGCGCAGGGCTCCTCCAGCAGGTCTTGCCTCAGGGGCTGCTTCCCCTGAGTTGGGGCTGTGGGCAGGAACCCAGACACGCAGGATCAGGCCCCAAACACCTGCACATGTCTCTGCTGGGGAGGAGAGTGCTAGGGAACCTACGTCTGTCATACACTTTCTGGGCACCCAAGGAATCAGCCTCCGTGTGTGCGGGGCTGAAAACCCCAGCCAGGGGCCTGGGAGCCTGGTGCTCTCCGTGTGGCGCTGAATCTGGGCGGCCAAGCAACCGCTGGAGGAGCCCTGCAGTTGCCCTTCCCTTCCCTCTGACAGAATTCTCACTGCTGGAGCCCTTGGCAGTGTGCAACCCACCAGCCCCTAAGCTCTCCTTAAGGAGGACTGGGACCTAAGTGCAAAGGCAAGGCAGGATTGGAGCTGAGGCAAGAAAGGCGCCAGTGGCGACTCCCAGGCTCCTGCTGCCTGCTCCTTCCTGGAGAGGCAGCCTAAAAGCAAGGCAAGTCTGGGCAAGGCTAGCCCCCGGCAGAGCAGCCTCGCGCCAGGAACTCTGCCAGATCGGGGCTCTGAGCAGAGCTAGAGCTCTGCCGTACTGGAGGCGCACTTAGCTCCGTGCAAGCAGGGCTTTCAACTTGACGGGGCTGGGCTGCCTCCTCTTCCCCCGAGGAGGCTCGCTTCCCTGCTGGCTGTGCACTCGCCTATCAGGCGGGGGCGCAGGGCTCCTCCAGCAGGTCTTGCCTCAGGGGCTGCTTCCCCTGAGTTGGGGCTGTGGGCAGGAACCCAGACACGCAGGATCAGGCCCCAACCACCTGCACATGTCTCTGCTGGGGAGGAGAGTGCTAGGGAACCTACGTCTGTCATACACTTTCTGGGCACCCAAGGAATCAGCCTCCGTGTGTGCGGGGCTGAAAACCCCAGCCAGGGGCCCTGGGAGCCTGGTGCTCTCGGTGCGGCGCTGATTCTAGGCGGCCTAGAAACCGCTGGAGGAGCCCTGCAGTTGCCCTTCCCTTCCCTCTGACAGAGCTCTCACTGCTGAAGCCCTTGGCAGTGTGCAACCCACCACCCCCTAAGCCCTCCCCAACGACGCCTGGCACCTATGTGCAAAGGCAAGGCAGGATTGGAGCTGAGGCAAGGAAGGCACCAGTGGCGTCTCCCAGGCTCGCTCAGACAGCTCCTTCCTGGGGAGGGAGCCTAAAAGCAAGGCAAGTCTGGGCAAGGCGAGCCCCCGGCCGAGCAGCCTCGCGCCAGAAACTCTGCCAGATCGGGGCTCTGAGCAGAGCTAGAGCTCTGCCGTACTGGAGGCCCACTTAGCTCCGTGCAAGCAGGGCTTTCCTCTTGACTGGGCTCGGCTGCCTCCTCTTCTCCCGAGGAGGCTCGCTACACTGCTGGCTGTGCTCTCGCCTATCAGGCGGGCGCGCAGGGCTCCTCCAGCAGGTCTTGCCTCAGGGGCTGCTTCCCCTGAGTTGAGGCTGTGGGCGGGAACCCAGACACGCAGGATAAGGCCCCAACCACCTGCACATGTCTCTGCTGGGGAGGAGAGTGCTAGGGAACCTACGTCTCTCACACACTTTCTAGGCACCCACGGAGTCAGCCTCTGGGAGTGTGGGGATGCAAAACCCAGCCAGGGGCCCTTGGAACCTGGTGCTCTCCGTGCGGAGCTTTGTCTGGGCGGCCAAGGAACCGCTGAAGGAGCCCTGCTGTTGCCCTTCGCTTCCCTCTGACAGAGCTTTCACTGCTGGAGCCCTTGGCAGTGTGCAACCCACCAGCCCCTAAGCCCTCCTCAAGGACGCTTGGGACCTAAGTGCAAAGGCAAGGCAGGGGTAGAGCTGAAGCCAGGAAGGCGCCAGTGGCGTTTCCGAGCCTCACACAGCCTGCTCCTTCCTGGGGAGGGAGCCTTAAAGCAAGGCAAGTCTGCGCAAGGCTCGCCTATGGCAGAGCATCTTGGTGCCAGGAACTCTGCCAGATCGGGCCTCTGAACAGAGCTAGAGATCTGCCGTACTGGAGTCGCACTTAGCTTCGTGTAAGCAGGGATTTCAGCTTGACGGGGACTTGCTGCCTCCTCTTCCCCGAGGAGGCTCGCTTCCCTGCTGGCTGTGCACTCGCCTATCAGGCGGGGGCGCAGGGCTCCTCCAGCAGGTCTTGCCTCAGGGGCTGCTTCCCCTGAGTTGGGGCTGTGGGCAGGAACCCAGACACGCAGGATCAGGCCCCAAACACCTGCACATGTCTCTGCTGGGGAGGAGAGTGCTAGGGAACCTACGTCTGTCATACACTTTCTGGGCACCCAAGGAATCAGCCTCCGTGTGTGCGGGGCTGAAAACCCCAGCCAGGGGACCTGGGAGCCTGGTGCTCTCCGTGTGGCGCTGAATCTGGGCGGCCAAGCAACCGCTGGAGGAGCCCTGCAGTTGCCCTTCCCTTCCCTCTGACAGAATTCTCACTGCTGGAGCCCTTGGCAGTGTGCAACCCACCAGCCCCTAAGCTCTCCTTAAGGAGGACTGGGACCTAAGTGCAAAGGCAAGGCAGGATTGGAGCTGAGGCAAGAAAGGCGCCAGTGGCGACTCCCAGGCTCCTGCTGCCTGCTCCTTCCTGGAGAGGCAGCCTAAAAGCAAGGCAAGTCTGGGCAAGGCTAGCCCCCGGCAGAGCAGCCTCGCGCCAGGAACTCTGCCAGATCGGGGGCTCTGAGCAGAGCTAGAGCTCTGCCGTACTGGAGGCGCACTTAGCTCCGTGCAAGCAGGGCTTTCAACTTGACGGGGCTGGGCTGCCTCCTCTTCCCCCGAGGAGGCTCGCTTCCCTGCTGGCTGTGCACTCGCCTATCAGGCGGGGGCGCAGGGCTCCTCCAGCAGGTCTTGCCTCAGGGGCTGCTTCCCCTGAGTTGGGGCTGTGGGCAGGAACCCAGACACGCAGGATCAGGCCCCAACCACCTGCACATGTCTCTGCTGGGGAGGAGAGTGCTAGGGAACCTACGTCTGTCATACACTTTCTGGGCACCCAAGGAATCAGCCTCCGTGTGTGCGGGGCTGAAAACCCCAGCCAGGGGCCCTGGGAGCCTGGTGCTCTCGGTGCGGCGCTGATTCTAGGCGGCCTAGAAACCGCTGGAGGAGCCCTGCAGTTGCCCTTCCCTTCCCTCTGACAGAGCTCTCACTGCTGAAGCCCTTGGCAGTGTGCAACCCACCACCCCCTAAGCCCTCCCCAACGACGCCTGGCACCTATGTGCAAAGGCAAGGCAGGATTGGAGCTGAGGCAAGGAAGGCACCAGTGGCGTCTCCCAGGCTCGCTCAGACAGCTCCTTCCTGGGGAGGGAGCCTAAAAGCAAGGCAAGTCTGGGCAAGGCGAGCCCCGGCCGAGCAGCCTCGCGCCAGAAACTCTGCCAGATCGGGGCTCTGAGCAGAGCTAGAGCTCTGCCGTACTGGAGGCCCACTTAGCTCCGTGCAAGCAGGGCTTTCCTCTTGACTGGGCTCGGCTGCCTCCTCTTCTCCCGAGGAGGCTCGCTACACTGCTGGCTGTGCTCTCGCCTATCAGGCGGGCGCGCAGGGCTCCTCCAGCAGGTCTTGCCTCAGGGGCTGCTTCCCCTGAGTTGAGGCTGTGGGCGGGAACCCAGACACGCAGGATAAGGCCCCAACCACCTGCACATGTCTCTGCTGGGGAGGAGAGTGCTAGGGAACCTACGTCTCTCACACACTTTCTAGGCACCCACGGAGTCAGCCTCTGGAGTGTGGGGATGCAAAACCCAGCCAGGGGCCCTTGGAACCTGGTGCTCTCCGTGCGGAGCTTTGTCTGGGCGGCCAAGGAACCGCTGAAGGAGCCCTGCTGTTGCCCTTCGCTTCCCTCTGACAGAGCTTTCACTGCTGGAGCCCTTGGCAGTGTGCAACCCACCAGCCCCTAAGCCCTCCTCAAGGACGCTTGGGACCTAAGTGCAAAGGCAAGGCAGGGGTAGAGCTGAAGCCAGGAAGGCGCCAGTGGCGTTTCCGAGCCTCACACAGCCTGCTCCTTCCTGGGGAGGGAGCCTTAAAGCAAGGCAAGTCTGCGCAAGGCTCGCCTATGGCAGAGCATCTTGGTGCCAGGAACTCTGCCAGATCGGGCCTCTGAACAGAGCTAGAGATCTGCCGTACTGGAGTCGCACTTAGCTTCGTGTAAGCAGGGATTTCAGCTTGACGGGACTTGCTGCCTCCTCTTCCCCGAGGAGGCTCGCTTCCCTGCTGGCTGTGCACTCGCCTATCAGGCGGGGGCGCAGGGCTCCTCCAGCAGGTCTTGCCTCAGGGGCTGCTTCCCCTGAGTTGGGGCTGTGGGCAGGAACCCAGACACGCAGGATCAGGCCCCAAACACCTGCACATGTCTCTGCTGGGGAGGAGAGTGCTAGGGAACCTACGTCTGTCATACACTTTCTGGGCACCCAAGGAATCAGCCTCCGTGTGTGTGCGGGGCTGAAAACCCCAGCCAGGGGCCCTGGGAGCCTGGTGCTCTCCGTGTGGCGCTGAATCTGGGCGGCCAAGCAACCGCTGGAGGAGCCCTGCAGTTGCCCTTCCCTTCCCTCTGACAGAATTCTCACTGCTGGAGCCCTTGGCAGTGTGCAACCCACCAGCCCCTAAGCTCTCCTTAAGGAGGACTGGGACCTAAGTGCAAAGGCAAGGCAGGATTGGAGCTGAGGCAAGAAAGGCGCCAGTGGCGACTCCCAGGCTCCTGCTGCCTGCTCCTTCCTGGAGAGAGGCAGCCTAAAAGCAAGGCAAGTCTGGGCAAGGCTAGCCCCCGGCAGAGCAGCCTCGCGCCAGGAACTCTGCCAGATCGGGGCTCTGAGCAGAGCTAGAGCTCTGCCGTACTGGAGGCGCACTTAGCTCCGTGCAAGCAGGGCTTTCAACTTGACGGGGCTGGGCTGCCTCCTCTTCCCCCGAGGAGGCTCGCTTCCCTGCTGGCTGTGCACTCGCCTATCAGGCGGGGGCGCAGGGCTCCTCCAGCAGGTCTTGCCTCAGGGGCTGCTTCCCCTGAGTTGGGGCTGTGGGCAGGAACCCAGACACGCAGGATCAGGCCCCAAACACCTGCACATGTCTCTGCTGGGGAGGAGAGTGCTAGGGAACCTACGTCTGTCATACACTTTCTGGGCACCCAAGGAATCAGCCTCCGTGTGTGCGGGCTGAAAACCCCAGCCAGGGGCCCTGGGAGCCTGGTGTGCTCTCGGTGCGGCCGCTGATTCTAGGCGGCCTAGAAACCGCTGGAGGAGCCCTGCAGTTGCCCTTCCCTTCCCTCTGACAGAGCTCTCACTGCTGAAGCCCTTGGCAGTGTGCAACCACCACCCCCTAAGCCCCCCAACCACGCCTGGCACCTATGTGCAAAGGCAAGGCAGGATTGGAGCTGAGGCAAGGAAGCACCAGTGGCGTCTCCCAGGCTCGCTCAGACAGCTCCTTCCTGGGGAGGAGCCTAAAAGCAAGGCAAGTCTGGGCAAGGCGAGCCCCCGGCCGAGCAGCCTCGCCCAGAAACTCTGCCAGATCGGGGCTCTGAGCAGAGCTAGAGCTCTGCCGTACTGGAGGCCCACTTAGCTCCGTGCAAGCAGGGCTTTCCTCTTGACTGGGCTCGGCTGCCTCCTCTTCTCCCGAGGAGGCTCGCTACACTGCTGGCTGTGCTCTCGCCTATCAGGCCGGGCGCGCAGGGCTCCTCCAGCAGGTCTTGCCTCAGGGGCTGCTTTCCCCTGAGTTGAGGCTGTGGGCGGGAACCCAGACACGCAGGATAAGGCCCCAACCACCTGCACATGTCTCTGCTGCGGGGAGGAGAGTGCTAGGGAACCTACGTCTCTCACACACTTTCTAGGCACCCACGGAGTCAGCCTCTGGAGTGTGGGGATGCAAAACCCAGCCAGGGGCCCTTGGAACCTGGTGCTCTCCGTGCGGAGCTTTTGTCTGGGCGGCCAAGGAACCGCTGAAGGAGCCCTGCTGTTGCCCTTCGCTTCCCTCTGAC
>NW_017190652.1:0-11181 GCF_001704415.2 Capra hircus | reverse complement strand
CTGGGTAGGGACGGGTACAGAAGTAACAGCTGCGGTGTGTGGGATGCCTGCCACAGCTGGAATCTGCAGAAAGTTGCCACAGTCTGAGGTGGGAGGTGCACTTCCATAGTATAGTTGGTCCTGGGTTTTGGTACCCTTTTCAGAATCAAGACACTCAGGCTCTCAGGAAGATGTGGTAGTGACCACAGCCACTCACAGATTGGCGGTAGCTGTGATCTCTGGGCCTGAGACTGTAAAGGCCCTCTGGCTTCTGCCTCCAAAGCTTGTGCATGCTTCTCTGCCTCTGGAGCAGCAGACCCAGCTTATTCATCCTGCTTCAGCATTTGCTAGTGGAGGTCCTTTGTTCTGTGTGTGCATGGAATTAGAGTATGGTGTTAGAGCCTTCCTGCAGGAATGATCTTTTGCTTCTCTAGCAGTCCCAGGCTTTTCATGGTCTGCCTCGGCTGTGTTTCATTAGCCCCCTCAGATTATCCTCATGACTATCAATGCTGATCCTCTCCTTGCGGTCTGAATCCCAAAGCCTGAGCCTCCGCACCCAGCCCTACTCTTTGTGGCAGTTGTGAGAATGTTAGCCACTTTTTGGCTGGGAAGTGCCATTCAGCACGATCTCTGTGGTGACTTCTCTTTGTTTTGCCTTCTGAATATTCACTGATTCACTGCCCTCTGAGGTTTTAAAGCTCCCCCCTGACTCCACCTGTTATGGGGTTTTCCAGTGTGCAGAAACTTTTCCTCTTTCATGACTCCCTCTCCAGGGCACAGGTTCCTGTCCAAAATTCTTTGTCTCCCTCTTTGTCTTCATCTTTTACCCTATCTCATTCTGAGGAGATATATTTGCCTTTCTGGAAGTCTGGGGTCCTCTGCTGGTATTCAGAAAATTTCTGTGTGTGTGTGGCGGGGGGGGGGGGAGGTGATCTTTCCATCTGATTTCTCCACCATCTTGAATCTGGATCTGCAAGAGATTATTGATTTAGGAATATAGTAGAACAGCTAAGGCACAGTAGAAACAGGGGTGAGCCTCTTAGGAAAAGGAAGACATTTAAAAGCAACTATGTATACACTTCCAGAAGACTCTTGAAAGTCTCTTGGACTGCAAGGAGACCAAACCAGTCAATCCTAAAGGAAATGAGTCCTGAATATTCATTGGAAGGATTGATGTTGAAGCTGAAACTCCAACAATTTGCCACCTGATGTGAAGAACTAGCTCATTGGAAAAGACCCTGATGCTGGGAAAGATTGAAGGCAGGAGGAGAAGGGAATGACAGAGGATGAGACGGTTGTATGGCATCACCGACTCGATGGATATGAGTTTGAGCAAGCTCCGGGAGTTGATGATGGACAGGGAATCCGGGCGTGCTGGCAGTCTATAAGACTGCGAAGAGTCAGATACGACTGAGCGACTGAATTGAAATGACTGATACAGTTCCCAATTTCAAAACTTACTACACTAATCAAAAAGTGTGTGCTGATGACATAAAGACAGATATACAACCAATAAAATAGAATTGGGAGGTTAGAAATAAAGCGCTTCTTCTGCTGCTGCTGCTAAGTTGCGTCAGTCGTGTCCAACTCTGTGCAACCCCACAGACGGCAGCCCACCAGGCTCCTCTGTCCCTGGGATTCTCCAGGCAAGAATACTGGAGTGGGTGGCCATTTCCTTTTCCTAAAGCACTGCATATATGACCAAATGATTTTCCAAAATGGTGCAAGGACCATTTCCCCCAAAATGGAGGAAGGACATTTTTTTCCAGCAAATAATGTTGGGAAAACTGGATGCATGCATGCATCCTCAGTCATTTCAGTCTTGTCCAACTCTGTGACTCCATGGATTGAAGCTCACCAGGCTCCTCTGTCCATAGGGTTATCCAGGTAAGAATACTAGAATGGGTTGCCATGCCCTCCTCCAAGGGATCTTCCTGACCCAGGGATCAAACTGGCATCTTCATGAATCTCCTGCATTGCAGGCAGATTCTTTACCCACTGTGCTACCTGTGAAGCTCAGGAAAACTGTATATTCACATGGAAAATAATAAAGTTGGATCCCTAGACAATATATGAAAATTAAGTTTGATCAAAGACCTAAATGTAAGAAGTAAAATTACAACATTTTTAGAAGAAAATACAGGGAAAAATCTGTATGATATTGGATTTGAAAATGATTTCTTGAACATGACACCCAAAAGTATAGGCAAGAACAGTAAAATGGACAAATTATACTACATTAACATTTTTAAAAAAAGTGTTTGTGGGACACAGTCCTAAGATGGCAGTTGAATAGGACGAGGAGACCACTTTCTCCCCCACAAATTCATCAAAAAGAACATTTAAAACGCTGAGTAAATTCCACAAAACAACTTCTGAATGCTGGCAGAGGACATCAGGCACCCCAGAAAAGCAGCCCATTGTCTTCGAAAAAAGGTAGGAAAAAATATAAAAGACAAAAAAAAGAGACAAAAGAGGTAGGGATGGAGCTCTGTCCCGGGAAGTCTTAAAAAGAGAGAAGTTTCCAAACACCAGGAAACACTCTCACTGCCAAGTCTGTGGCGAGCCTTGGAAGCACAGAGGGCAACATAACAGGGAGGAAAAAATAAATAAATAATTAAACCCCACAGATTATGAACCCAATGGTAACTCCCCAGCAGAGAAGCAGCTCAGACGCCTGCACCTGCCACTAGCAAGCGGGGACTGGGTTGGAGGCGCGGGCTGCATTGCTTAGAGTAAGGATCAGGCCTGAATGCCCCGAGGGTAATCAGATCAAACTAACTTGGGCTAGCAAACCAGACTGCAAGGATAGCTACCATGTGAAAAGCTCTAACCTAAGACACTACCAGGACCGCGCACAGAACAAAGGACTGAACAGAATTAGCTGGCTGCAGCCCACCCCCTCCCGGTGACAGGCAGCCAGAGCTGGAAGGGGGCAATCACAGCCCCAGAGAGACATTATCTACCAAACTGTAAGCAGGCTTCTTGCTAGCTAAGACTTCTTGGGGTTCTGAACAGTCATCATCCGCCTGAGAAGGTGCGCCTGTTGTACACCCAGAAAACTGGAGCAGCAGGGACGGGAGAGGCGATAAGTTGCAGCAACTGCGCTCGCCAAACACCTCGTCACCTGAGCTGCTCGGACTTGGAAAGGGCACAAAACGCAGGCCCAACAGAGTCCTGTGCCATCTGAGGACTACCGGGAGTGCCTGAACCTGAGCGGGCTTAGACCTGGGAGGTGCATGCAGCCCAGGGCCAGCCTCTGACAGTTCCCAGCAGAGCAACCTAGAGCCTGAGCTGTGTGGGCAGGGAGGGCACATGTGTCATGAGTGAGGGCAGGCCCAGTGTGGCTGAGACATGGCGAGCACACGCCAGTGTTATTTGTTTGCAGCTTCCCTCCCTCCCCACAGTGCGACTGAACAAGTGAGGCCTAAAAAAAGTGTCCACCACCATCCCCCTTGTGTCAGGGTGGAAATCAGACACTGAAGAGACCAGCAAAGAGAAGAAGCTAAAACAGAGGGAACCCGCCCTTGAGAGTGACAGGTGCAATCGATTAAAACCCTGTCGTTAGTACCGACTACATAGGAAGGGGCCTATAGATCTTGGGAAATATAAGCCAGACCAAGAAACTATCCGAAAATGAACTGACCCCACTCTACTCACAACAACACCAGAGAAAGTCCTAGATATATATTTTTTTTTACTATTTTTATGATCACTCTTTTTTTTTCCTTTTTTAAATTTAAAAAAAAATTTAAGTCCTCTCTTACCCCTTTAATTTTCATCTTTATAACCTACTATTACTTAAAAAAAAGACCCTATTTTTTAAAGCAGACGTCATATATATATATTTTAATAATTTTTGTGACTTTTTTTCTTTTCTTTTTCTTTTCTTTAATATTGTATTTTTGAAAATCCAACCTCTACTCTAGATTTTTAATCTTTGCTTTTTGGTATTTGTTATCAATTTTGTACCTTTAAAAACCCAATCTTCAGTACCCATTTTTACTTGGGAGTGAGATTACTGGCTTGACCACTCTCTCCTTTGGACTCTCCTTTTTCTCCACCAGGTCACCTCTGTCTCCTCCCTCCCCCTTCTCTTCTCTACCCAACTCTGTGAATCTCTGTGTTCCAGACAGTGGAGAACACTTAGGGAACTGATTACTGGCTGGATCTGTCTCTCACCTTTCCATTCCCCCCCTTTTTCCTCCTGGTCACTTCTGTCTCCTTCCTCCCTCTTCTCTTCACTGTATAACTCCGTGAACATCTCTGAGCAGTTCAGAGTGTGGAACACACATAAAAAAGTGATTACTGGCTAGCTTGCTCTGTCCTCTTTTGATTCCACCTCATCTCATTCGGGTCACCTCTAACTCCCTCCTCCCTCTTCTCTTCTCCATGTAACTCTGTGAACCTCTCTGGGTGTCCCTCATTGTGGAGAAACTTTTCATCTTTAACCTAGATGTTTTATCAACAGTGCTGTATAGAAGGAGAAGTCTTGAGACTACTGTAAAAATAAGACTGAAAACC
The DNA here is from genome assembly GCF_001704415.2 of Capra hircus. Lineage (NCBI taxonomy): Eukaryota > Metazoa > Chordata > Mammalia > Artiodactyla > Bovidae > Capra > Capra hircus. The sequence continues at coordinate 6,678 of NW_017190652.1, read as the reverse complement.
AGAAGCAGGAGGCTTAAGTCCAAATCCTGAGAACATCAGAGAACTCCTGATTCCAGGGAACATTAATTGATAGGATCTCATCAAATGCCTCCACACCTACACTAAAACCAAGCACCACCCAAGGGCCAACAAGTATCAGAGCAAGACATACCACACAAATTCTCCAGCAACACAGGAACACAGCCCTGAGCTTCAATATAAAGGCTGCCCAAAGTTACTCCAAAACCACTGACATCTCATAACTCATTACTGGACACTTCATTGCACTCCATGGAGAAGAAATCCAGCTCCACCGACCAGAACGCCTACACAAGCTTCCCTAATCAAGAAACCTTGACAAGCCACCGATACAACCCCACCCACAGTGAGGAAACTCCACAATAAAGAGAACTCCACAAATTCCCAGAATACAGAAAGGCCACCCCAAACACAGCAATATAAACAAGATGAAGAGACAGAGGAATACCCAGCAGGTAAAGGAACAGGATAAATGCCCACCAAACCAAACAAAAGAGGAAGAGATAGGGAATCTACCTGATAAAGAATTCTGAATAATGAGAATGAAAATGATCCAAAATCTTGAAATCAAAATGGAATCACAGATAAATAGCTTGGAGACAAGGATGAGAAGATGCAAGAAAGGTTTAACAAGGACCTAGAAGAAATAAAAAAACAGTCAATATATAATGAATAATGCAATAAATCAAGTCAAAAACACTCTGGAGGGATCCAACAGTAGAATAACGGAGGCAGAAGATAGGATTAGTAGAAGATAGAATGGTAGAAATAAATGAATCAAAGAGGAAAAAAGAAAAATGAATTAATAGAAATGAGGACAATCTCAGAGACCTCCAGGACAATATTAAATGCTCCAACATTCGAATCATAGGAGTCCCAGAAGAAGACAAAAAGAAAGACCATGAGAAAATACTGGAGGAGATAATAGTTGAAAACTTCCTTGAAATGGGGAAGAAATAATCACCCAAGTCCAAGAAACCCAGAGAGTCCCAAACGGAATAAACCCAAGGTGAAACACCCCAAGACACATATTAATCAAATTAAACAAAGATCAAACACAAAGAACAAATATTAAAAGCAGCAAGGGAAAAACAACAAATAACACACAAGGGGATTCCCATAAAGATAACAGCTGATCTTTCAATAGAAACTCTTCAGGCCAGGAGGGAATGGCAAGACATAGTTAAAGTGATGAAAGAAAATAACCTACAGCCCAGATTACTGCACCCAGCAAGGATCTCATTCAAATATGAAGGAGAAATCAAAAGCTTTACAGACAAGCAAAAGCTGAGAGAATTCAGCACCACCAAACCAGTTCTCCAACAAATGCTAAAGGATCTTCCCTAGACAGGAAACACAAAAAGTGTGTATAAACTCGAACCCAAAACAATAAAGTAAATTCCAAAGGGATCATACTTATCAATAATTACCTTTAAAGTAAATGGGTTGAATGCCCCAACCAAAAGACAAAGACTGGCTGAATGGATACAAAAATACTCCTATATATGTTGTCTAAAAGAGACCCACCTCAAAACAAGGGAAACATACAGACTGAAAATGAAGGGCTTGAAAAAGATATTCCACACAGATAGAGACCAAAAGAAAGCAGGAGTAGCAATACTCTTATCAGATAAAAAAGACTTTAAAACAAAGGCTGTGAAAAGAGACAAAGAAGGACACTACATAATGATCAAAGGATCAATCCAAGAAGAAGATATAACGATTAAAAATATATAGGCACCCAACATAGGAGTGCCACAATATGTAAGACAAATGCTAACAAGTATGAAAGGGGAAATTAACAACATAATAATAGTGGGAGATTTTAATACCCCACTCATACCTATGGATAGATCAACTAAACTGAAAATTAACAAAGAAACACAAAAGTTAAATGACACAATAGACTGGTTTAGACCTAATTGATATCTATAGAACATTTCACCCCAAAACAATGAATTTCACCTTTTTCTCAAGTGCACAGGGAACCTTCTCCAGGATAGATCACATCCTGGGCCATAAATCTAGCCTTGTTAAATTAAAAAAAAAATTGAAATCATTCCAAGCATCTTTTCTGACCATAATGCAGTAAGATTAGATCTCAATTACAAGAGAAAAACTATTAAAAATTCCAACATATGGAGGCTGAACAACATGCTGCTGAATAACCAACAAATCACAAAAGAAATCAAAATATGCATAGAAATGAATGAAAACACAACAATCCAAAACCTGTGGGACACTGTAAAAGCAGTGCTAAGGGGAAAGTTCATAGCAATACAGGCATACCTCAAGAAACAAGAAAAAATTCTAATAACCTAATTCTATACCTAAAGCTATGGTTTTTCCAGTAGCATGTATGGATGTGAGAATTGGACTGTGAGGAAGGCTGAGCACTGAAGAATTGATGCGTTTGAATTGTGGTGTTGGAGAAGACTCTTGAGAGTCCCTTGGACTGCAAGGAGATCCAACCAGTCCATTCTGAAGGAGATTGGCCCTGGGATTTCTTTGGAAGGAATGATGCTAAAGCTGAAACTCCCAGTACTTTGGCCACCTCATGTGAAGAGTTGACTCATTGGAAAAGACTCTGATGCTGGGAGGGATTGGGGGCAGGAGAAGAAGGGGACGACAGAGGATGAGATGGCTGGATGGCATCACTGACTTGATGGATGTGAGTCTGAGTGAACTCCGGTAGTTGGTGATGGACACGGAGGCCCAGGCGTGCTGTGATTCATGGGGTCGCAAAGAGTCGGACACGACTGAGTGAGTGAACTGAACTGAACACCTAAAGCAACTAGAAAAGGAAGAAATGGAGAACCCCAAGGTTAGTAGAAGGAAAGAAATCTTAAAAATTAGGGCAGAAATAAATGCAAAAGAAGCAAAAGAGACCATAGCAAAAATCAACAAAGTCAAAAGCTCTTTCTTTGAAAGGATAAGTAAAATAGACAAACCATTAGTCAGACTCATCAAGAAACAAAGGGAGAAAAATCAAATCAATAAAATTAGAAATGAAAATGGAGAGATCACAACAGACAACTCAGAAATACAAAGGATCATAAGGGACTACTATCAGCAATTATATGCCACTAAAATGGACAACTTGGAAGAAATTGACAATTTCTTTAGAAAAGTACAAACTGTCCAAAAGTGAACCAGGAAGAAATAGAAAATCTTAACAGACCCATCACAAGCACGAAAATTGAAACTGTAATCAGAAATCTTCCAGCAAACAAAAGCCCAGGTCCAGATGGCTTCACAGCTGAATTCTACCAAAAATTTAAAGAGCTAACACCTATCCTACCCAAACTCTTCCAGAAAATTGCAGAGGAAGGTAAACTTCCAAACTCATTCTATGAGACCACCATCACCCTAATACCAAAACCTGACAAAGATGCCACAAAAAAAAGAAAACTACAGGCCAATATCACTGATGAACATAGATGCAAAAATCCGGAACAAAATCCTAGCAATCTGAATCCAACAACACGTTAAAAAGGTCATACACCATGACCAAGTGGGCTTTATCCCAGGGATGCAAGGATTCTTCAATACCCGCAAATCAATCAATGTAATACACCACATTAACAAATTGAAAAATAAAAACCATATGATTATCTCAATAGATGCAGAGAAGGCCTTTGACAAAATTCAGCATCCATTTATGATAAAACTCTCCCAGAAAGCAGGAATAGAAGGACCATACTTCAACATAATAAAAGCTATATATGACAAACCCACAGCAAACATTATCCTCATTGGTGAAAAATTGGAAACATTTCCCCTAACGTCAGGAACAAGGCAAGGGTGCCCACTTTCACCACTACTATTCAACATAGTTCTGGAAGTTTTGGCCACAGCAATCAGAGCAGAAAAAGAAATAAAAGGCATCCAGATTGAAAAACAAGAAGTAAAACTCTCCAGTGTTTGCAGATGACATGATCCTGCACATAGAAAACCCTAAAGATTCCACCAGCAAATTACTAGAGCTAATCAATGAATATAGTAAAGTTGCAGGATATGAAATCAACACACAGAGAATCCCTTGCATTCCTATACACGAATAATGAGAAAGTAGAAAAAGAAATTAAGGAAACAATTCCATTCACCATTGCAACGAAAAGAATAAAATACTTAGGAAGATATCTACCTAAAGAAACTAAAGACCTATATATAGAAAACTATAAAACACTGATGAAAGAAATCAAAGAGGACACTAATAGATGGAGAAATATACCATGTTCATGGATCGGAAGAATCAATATGGTGAAAATGAGTATACTACCCAAAGTAATCTACAGATTCAATGCAATCCCTTCAAGCTACCAATGGTATTTTTCACAGAGCTAGAACAAATAATTTCACAATTTGTATGGAATACAAAAAAATTCGAATAGCCAAAGCAATCTTGAGAAAGAAGAATGGACCTGGAGGAATCAAACCTGCCTGACTTCAGGCTCTACTACAAAGCCACAGTCATCAAGACAGTATGGTACTGGCACAAAGACAGAAATATAGATCAATGGAACAAAATAGAAAGCCCAGAGATAAATCCAGACACCTATGGACAAAGGAGGCAAGGATATACAATGGATTAAAACAGTCTCTTTAAACAAGTGGTGCTGGGAAAAACTGGTCAACCACTTGTAAAAGAATGAAACTAGAACACTTTCTAACAGCATACACAAAAAAAACTCAAAATGGATTAAAGATCTAAACGTAAGACCAGAAACTATAAAACTCCTAGAGGAGAACATAGGCAAAACACTCTCCGACATACATCACAGCTGGATCCTCTATGACCCACTTCCCAGAATACTGGAAATAAAAGCTAAAATAAACAAATGGGACCTAATTAAAATTAAAAGTTTCTGCACAACAAAAAAACTATAAGCAAGGTGAAAAGACTGCCTTCAGAATGGGAGAAAATAATAGCAAATGAAGCAACTGACAAACAATTAATCTCAAAAATATACAAGCACTTCCTGCAGCTCAATTCCAGAAAAATAAACAACCCAATCAAAAAGGGCCAAAGAAATAAATAGACATTTCTCCAAAGAGGACATACAGATGGCTAACAAACACATGAAAAGATGCTCAACATCACTCATTATCAGAGAAATGCAAATCAAACCACAACTGAGGTACCATTTCACACCAGTCAGAATGGCTGCGACCCAAAAGTCTACAAGCAATAAATGCTGGAGAGGGTTTGGAGAAAAGGGAACCCCTCTTACACTGTTGGGAATGCAAACTAGTATGGCCACTATGGAGAACAGTGTGGAGATTCCTTCGAAAAACTGCAAGTAGAACTAACATATGACCCAGCAATCCCACTGCTGGGCATCCACATCGAGGAAACCAGAATTGAAAGAGACACATGTACCCCAATGTTCATCGCAGCACTGTTTATAAGAGCCAGGACATGGAAGCAACCTAGATGTCCATCAGCAGATGAATGGATAAGAAAGCGGTGTACATATACACAATGGAGTATTACTCAGCCATCAAAAAGCATACATTTGGATCAGTTCTAATGAGGTGGATGAAACTGGAGCCAATTATACAGAATGAAGTACGCCAGAAAGAAAAACCATCAATACAGTATACTAACACATATATATGGAATTTAGAAAGATGGTAATGATAACCCTGTATGTGAGACAGCAAAAGAGACACAGATGTATAGAACAGTCTTTTGGACTCTGTGGGAGAGGGCGAGGGTGAGTTGATTTGGGAGAATGGCATTGAAACATGTATAATATCACATAAGAAACGAATCACCAGTCTAGGTTTGATGCAGGATACAGGATGTTTGGGGCTGGTGCAGTGGGATGACCCAGAGGGATGGTATAGGGAGGGAGGTGGGAGGGGTGTTCAGGATTGGGAACACATGTACACCGTGGTGTATTCATGTTGATCAATGGCAAAACCAATACAATATTTGTAAAATAATTATCCTCTAATTAAAATAAATTTAAATTAAAAAAGTGTATATCAAAGGATGCTAACAATAGATTAAAGAGATGATTAGTGAAGGGGGAGAAAATGTATGCTGATCACATAGCTTAGAAGTGGTTAATAGTGAGACTATATAAAGAACTCCTACAACTCAACAACAGATACAAAAACAACTTAATTAAAAAATTACGAAAGAGAGAAGAGATTAAACAAATTCTCCTATGGATAGTATATCACACTTATTGTCCCTTAAGGCCACTGAAAAATAGATCTCCTATCTATTTTACTGAGTGGAATAGCACATTCAAGATCACAATGAAATACTGCTTCATACCATTGTTTCCAGTCGACTGCTAATGTTCCACTCTTTGATGCATCGATCGCAGCACACAGTCATTTCGCTTCTTCCGACCATTTTCTCAAAGACTCTTGCCAAGACGCAGGTCTCAGTGATTGGGTTTGGATGCATCCACTCATTTCATCCTCTGCCTTGGGTGTGCCCTTCTCCTCGCTGCCTTCAAATCTTTCTCAGCATGTGGTTCTTTTTCTAAAGAGTCAGCTGTTGCATCAGGTGGCCAGAGTATTGAGCTTCATCTATCAGCATAGTCCCTTTCAATAGATTATTCAGTATCTGATTTCCTTAAGGGAGCTTGGATTTGTGATCTCTCTAGTACGCAAGGCTCTCTAGAGCTCTTTCTCAAC
>NW_017190651.1:0-11181 GCF_001704415.2 Capra hircus | reverse complement strand
GACTCCACACAAGGTCTTAGGCCGGGACGGGAGAGGAATCCCGAGAGGCCCCCGAGCAACTCGCATGGGACTGGCCTTTCCTGAGGCACCAGAGGGGGTCCCTGAGGTCCAGTCGTAAGTCGAGAGCACCTGCGCAACTCGAGAAAATCCAGGAGTTCTCCCTCCAGGCGACATGAGGCGCCATTTCCGCTGAGGTATCTCGAGGCTAATCACACCTTAACCTCTGGAACTTCCAAAGGGTCCTTCACACCCTAGCTGCACCTCAAGAAGTTCCCCGACATACCCGTCTCCACTCGAGAGGAAGCAGGAAAGTCCCGCCCACATCAAGAGGAGCCACGTTTCCGCCTCCTAGCTCGAGAGGTTTGGATCCTTTCCCTGCGTGGTGGGGAAAGAATTCGCCGGCGTTCCCGTCGCATCTCAAGAGGAGGCGCTCTCCAGAGGAAAAGTGAGAGGAACTCCAGGTTCGTGCCACCATTGCCAGAGTCCCCCAGATATCTCAGTCCATTCCAGGGAAACCTGTTTTCCCTGCACTGCCTCGACTTTCAAGCCGAGGATCGACTCACACCACAGTGGCACGTGGGCAGCCCTGTGGGAAAGCCTCGTGGGAAAGCTCGGGGGAAAGCCTCGTGGGAAAGCCTCGTGGAAAGCCTCGAGGGAAAGCCACAGATCCCTGATCCACGCGAATGGAAGCGCGACACTGCTGCTACAGCTCGGAGAGGAAAGCGCACGTGCATGCCCCCACTCGAGTACGAGGACTGACTCCCCTGGGGAGACTCCAGAAGTACCCCAAGATCCATGTAAGCACTGGTGAGGAATCCTCAGGTTCCGGCACTGACTCCACACAAGGTCTTAGGCCCCGGCATCGACGGGAGAGGAATCCCGAGAGGCCCCCGAGCAACTGGCATGGGGACTGGCCTTTCCTGAGGCCACCAGAGCGGGTCCCTGAGGTCCCCATCGTAAGTCGAGAGCACCTGCCGCAACTCGAGAACATCCAGGAGGTCTCCCCTGCAGGCGAGATGAGGCCCATTTCCGCTGAGGCGTTTCGAGGCTAATCACACCTAACCTCTGGAACTTCCAAAGGGTCCTTCACACCCTTGCTGCAACCTCAAGAAGTTCCCCGACATACCCGTCTCCACTCGAGAGGAAGCACGAGAGTCCCCCCCACATCCAGAGGAGCCCCGTTTCCGTCTCCTAGCTCGAGAGGAGGGATCCTTTCCCTGAGTGGTCGGGAAAGAATTCCAGGTGTTCTCGTCGCATCTCAAGAGCAGGCGATCTCCACAGGAAAGGCGAGAGGAACTCCAGGGTCGTGCTACCATTCCCAGAGTCCCCCAAATGTCTGCGTCCATTCCAGGGAAACCAGTTTTCCCTGCACTGCCTTGACTTTCAAGACGAGGATCGACTCACACCACGGTGGCACGTAGGACAGCCCTGTGGGAAAAGCCTCGTGGGAAAGCCTCGTGGGAAAGCCTCGTGGGAAAGCCTCGAGGGAAAGCCACAGATCCCTTGATCCTCGCGAATGGAAGCGCGACACTGCTGCTACAGCTCGGGAGGAAAGCGCAAGTGCATGCCCCAACTCGAGACGAGGGCTGACTCCACTGGGGAGACTCCAGAAGTACCCCAAGATCCATGTCAGCACTGGAGAGGAATCCTCAGGTTCCAGGCACCCACTCCACACAAGACCTTAGGCCCCTGCATCGACGTGAGAGGAATCCCGAGAGGCCTCAGAGGAACTCGCATGGGGACTGGCCTTTCCTGAGGCCACCAAAGCGGGTCCCTGAGGTCCCCGTCGTAAGTCGAGAGCACCTGCCGCAGCTCGAGAAAATCCAGGAGGTTCTCCCCTCCAGGCGAGCTGAGTCCCATTACCGCTGAGGTTTCTCAAGGCTAATCACACCTTACCTCTGGAACTTCCAAAGGGTCCTTCACATCCTTGCTGCAACTCAAGAAGTTCCCCGACATACCCGTCTCCACTCGAGAGGAAGCACGAGAGTTCCGCCCACATCCAGAGGAGCCCCGTTTCCGCCTCCTAGCTCGAGAGGAGGGATCCTTTCCCTGCGTGGTCGGGATAGAATTCCTGGTGTTCCCGTCACATCTCAAGAGGAGGCGCGCTCCACAGGAAAGGCGAGAGGAACTCCAGGGTCGTGCCACCATTCCCAGAGTCCCCTGGATGTCTCAGTCCATTCCAGGGAAACCTGTTTTCCCTGCACTGCCTCGACTTTCAAGCCGACGATCGACTCACATCACTGTGGCATGTGGGACAGCCCTGTGGGAAAGCCTCGTGGGAAATCCGCTTTGGAAAGCCTCGTGGGAAAGCCTCGAGGGAAAGCCACAGATCCCTTGATCCACGCGAAGGGAAGCGAGACACTGCTGCTACAGCTCCGGAGTAAATCGCACGTGCATGCCCCCTCTCGAGACGAGGACTGACTCCCCTGGGGAGACTCCAGAAGAACCCCACGATCCATGTCGGCACTGGAGAGGAATCCTCAGGTTCCGGCACTGAGTCCACACAAGGTCTTAGGCCCCGGCATCGACGGGAGAGGAATCCCGAGAGGCCCCGAGCAACTCGCATGGGGACTGGCCTTTCCTGAGGCCACCAGAGCGGGTCCCTGAGGCCCTCGTCGTAAGTCGAGAGTACCTGCCGCAACTCGAGAAAATCCAGGAGGTTCTCCCCTCTAGGCTAGATGAGGCCCATTTCCTCTGAGGCAACTAGGCGGTAATCACACTTAAACCCTTGAACTTCCAAAGGGTCCTTCACACCCTTGCTGCAACTCAAGAAGTTCCTCGACATACCCGTCTCCACTCAAGAGGAACCCGAGCGTCCCGCCCATATCCAGAGTGGCCCCGTTTCCGCCTGCTAGCTCGAGAGGAGGTATCCTTTCCCTGCGTGGTGGGGAAAGAATTCCCGGCGTTCCCGTCTCATCTCAAGAGGAGGCGCTCTCCACAGGAAAGGCGAGAGGAACTCCAGGATCAGGTCCCATTCCCAGAGTCCACCAGATGTCTCAGTCCATTCCAGGGAAACCTGTTTTCCCTGCACTGCCTCCACTTTCAAGCCGAGGATCGACTCACATCGCGATGGCACGTTGGACAGCCCTGTGGGAAAGCCACGTGGGAAAGCCTCGTGGGAAAGCCTCGAGCGAAAGCCACAGATCCTTTGATCCACGCGAAAGGAAGCGTGACACTGCTGCTACAGCTCGGGAGGAAAGCGCACGTGCATGCCCCCACTCGAGACGAGGACTGACTCCCCTGGGGAGACTCCAGTAGTACCCCAAGATCCATGTCAGCACTGGAGAGGAATCCTCAGGTTCCGGCACCGACTCCACACAAGGTCTTAGGACCCGGCATCGACGGGACAGGAATCCCGAGAGGCCCCCAAGCATCTCGCATGGGGACTGGCCTTTCCTGAAGCCACCACAGCGGGTCCCTGAGGTCCCCGTCGTAAGTCGAGAGCACCTGAGGCAACTCGAGAAAATCCAGGAGGTTCTCCCCTCCAGGCGAGATGAGGCCCATTTCCGCTGAGGCGTCTCGAGGCTAATCACATCTAACATCTGGAACTTCCAAAGGGTCCTTCACACCCTTGCTGCAACTCAAGAAGTTCCCAGACATACCCGTCTCCACTAGAGAGGAAGCACGAGAGTTCCGCCCACATCCAAAGGAGCCCCGTTTCCACCTCCTAGCTCGAGAGGAGGGATCCTTTCCCAGCGTGGTCGGGAAAGAATTACCGGCGTTTCCGTTGCATCTCAACAGGAGGCGCTCTCCACAGGATAGGCGAGAGGACTCCAGGGTCGTGCCACCATTCCCAGAGTACCCTGGATGTCTCAGTCCATTCCAGGGAAAACTGTTTTCCGTGCACTGCCTCGACTTTCAAGCCGAGGATCGACTCACACCACGGTGGCACGTGGGACAGCCCTGTGGGAAAGCCTCGTGCGAAAGCCTCGAGGGAAAGCCACAGATCCCTTGATCCACGCGTAGGGAAGCATGACACTGCTGCTACGGCTCGGGAGGAAAGCGCACGTGCATGCCCCCACTTGAGACGGGGACTGACTCCCCTGGGGAGACTGCAGAAGTACCCCAAGATCCATGTCAGCAGGGAGAGGAACACTCAGGTTCCGGCACCGACTCCACACAAGGGCTTAGGCCCCAGCATCGAAGTGAGAGGAATCCCGAGAGGCCCCCGAGCCACTCGCATGTGCACTGGGTTTTCCTGAGGCCAACCAGAGCGGGTCCCTGAGGTCCCCGTCGTAAGTCGAGAGCACCTGCCGCAAATCGAGAAAATCCAGGAGGTTCTCCCCTCCAGGCGAGATGAGGCCCATTTCCGCTGAGGCGTCTCCAGGATATTCACCTAACCTCTGGAACTTCCAAAGGGTTCTTCACACCCTTTCTGCAACTCAAGAAGTTCCCCGACATACTGTCTCCACTCGAGAGGAAGCACGAGAGTCCCGCCCACATCCAGAGGGGCCCCGTTTCCGCCTCCTAGCTCGAGAGGAGGGATCCTTTCCCTGCGTGGTCGGGATAGAATTCCCGGTGTTCCCGTCACATCTCAAGAGGAGGCGCGCTCCACAGGAATGGCGAGAGGAACTCCAGGGTCGTGTCACCATTCCCAGAGTCCCCTGGATGTCTCAGTCCATTCCAGGGAAACCTGTTTTCCCTGCACTGCCTCGACTTTCAAGCCGAGGATCGTCTCGCACCACGGTGACACGTGGGACAGCCCTGTGGGAAAGCCTCGTGGGAAAGCCTCGTGGGAAAGCCTCGAGGGAAAGGCACAGATCCCTTGATCCACGCGAAGGGAAGAGTGACACTGCTGCTACAGCACGGGAGGAAAGCGCACGTGCATGCCCCCACTCGAGACGAGGACTGACTCCCCAGGGGAGACTCCAGAAGTACCCCAAGATCCATGTCAGCACTGGAGAGGAATCCTCAGGTTCCGGCACCCACTCCACACAAGATCTTAGGCCCCGGCATCGAAGGGAGAGGAATCCCGAGAGGACACCGAGCAACTCGCATGGGGACTGGCCTTTCCTGAGGCTACCGAAGGGGGTCCTTGCGGTCCCCGTCGTAAGTTGAGAGCACCTGCCGCAACTCGGAGAAAATCCAGGAGGTTCTCCCATCGAGGCGAGATGAGGCCCATTTTCGCTGAGGCGTCTCAAGGCTAATCACACCTAACCTTTAGAACTTAAAAGGGTCCTTCACACCCTTGCTGCAACTCAGAAGTTCCCCGACATACCGGTCTCCACTCGAGAGGAAGCACGGGAGTCCCGCCCACATCCAGAGCAACACCGTTTCCGCCTCCTAGCTCGAGAGGAGGGATCCTTTCCCTGCGTGTTCGGGAAAGAATTCCCGGCATTTCCGTCGCATCTCAAGAGGAGGCTCTCTCAACAGGAAAGGCGAGAGGAACTCCAGGGTCGTGCCACCATTCCCAGAGTCCCCCAGATGTCTCCGTCCATTCCAGGGAAACCTGTTTTCCCAGCACTGCGTCGACATTCAAGCTGAGGATCGACTCACACCACGGTGGCACGTGGGACCGCCCTGTGGGAAAGCGTCGTGGGAAAGCCTCGTGGGAAAGCCTCGAGGGAAAGCCACAGATCCCTTGATCCACGCGAATGGAAGCGCGACACTAATGCTACAGCTCGAGAGGCACGCGCACGTGCATGCCCCCACTCGAGAAGAGGACTGACTCCCCTGGGGAGACTCCAGAAGTACCCCAAGATCCATGTCAGCACTGGAGAGAAATCCTCAGGTTCCGGCACTGACTCCACACGAGGTCTCAGGCCCCGGAATCGACGGGAGAGGAATCCCGAGATGCCCCCGAGCAACTCGCATGGGGAATGGCATTTCCTGATGCCACCAGAGCAGGTCCCTGAGGTCCCCATCGTAAGTCGAGAGCACCTGCCGCAACTCGAGAAAATCCAGGAGGTTGTCCCCTCCAGGCGAGATGAGGCACATTTCCGCAGAGGCCTCTCGAGGCTAATCACACCTAACCTCTGGAACTTCCAACGTGTCCTTCACACCCTTGCTGCAACTCAAGAAGTTCCCCGACATACCCGTCACCACTTGAGAGGAAGCACGAGAGTCCCGGCCACATCCAGAGGAGACCCGTTTCTGCCTCCTTAGCTTGAGAGGAGGGATCCTTTCCATGCGTGGTCGGGAAAGAATTCCCAGCGTTCCCGTCGAATCTCAAGAGGAGGCACTCTCCACAGGAAAGGCGAGAGGAACTCCAGGTTCGTGCCACCATTCCCAGAGTCAACCAGATGTCTCAGTCAATTGCAGGGAAACCTGTTTTCCATGCACTGCCTCGACTTTCAAGCCGAGGATCGACTCACACCACGGTGGCACGTGGGACAGCCCTGTGGGAAAGCCTCGTGGGAAAGCCTCGAGGGAAAGCCCCTGATCCCTTGATCCACGCGAAGGGAAGCATGACACTGCTGCTACAGCTCGGGAGGAAAGCGCACGTGCATGTCCCCACTCGAGACGAGGACTGACTCCCCTGGGGAGACTCCAGAAGTACCCCAAGATCCATGTCAGCACTGGAGAGGAATGATCAGGTTCCGGCACCGACTCCACACAAGGTCTTAGGCCCCGGCATCGACGGGAGAGGAATCCCGAGAGGCCCCCGAGCAACTCGCATGGGGACTGGCCTTTCCTGAGGCCACCAGAGCGGGTCCCTGATGTCCCAGTCGTAAGTGGAGAGCACCTGCCGCAACTCGAGAAAATCCAGGAGGTTCTCCCCTCCAGGCGAGATGCGGCCCATTTCCGCTGAGGCGTCTCGAGGCTAATGACACCTAACCTCTGGAACTTCCAAAGGGTCCTTCACACCCTTGCTGCAACTCAAGAAGTTCCCCGACATAACCGTCTCCACTCGAGAGGAAGCACGAGAGTCCCGCCCACATCCAGAGGAGCCCCGTTTTCGCCTCCTAGCTCGAGAGGAGGGATCCTTTCCCTGCGTGGTCGGGATAGAATTCCCGGTGTTCCCGTCACATCTCAAGAGGAGGCGCGCTCCACAGGAAAGGCGAGAGGAACTCCAGGGTCGTGCCACCATTCCCAGAGTCCCCCAGATGCCTCAGTCCATTCCAGGGAAACCTGTTTTCCCTGTACTGCCTCGACTTTCAAGCCGAGGATCGACTCACACCACCGTGGCACGTGGGACAGCCCTGTGGGAAAGCGTCATGGGAAAGCCTCGTGGGAAAGCCTCGAGGGAAAGCCACAGATCCCTTGATCCACGCGAATGGAAGCGCGACACTAATGCTACAGCTCGAGAGGCACGTGCACGTGCATGCCCCCACTCGAGACGAGGACTGACTCCCCTGGGGAGACTCCAGAAGTACACCCAAGATCCATGTCAGCACTGGAGAGGAATCCTAAGGTTCCGGCACTGACTCCACACAAGGTCTTAGGCCCCGGCATCGACGGGAGAGGAATCCCGAGAGGCCCCCGAGCAACTCGCATGGGGAATGGCCTTTCCTGAGGCCACCAAAGCGGGTCCCTGAGGTCCCCGTCGTAAGTCGAGAGCACCTGCCGCAACTCGAGAAAATCCAAGAGGTTCTCCCCTCCAGGTGAGATGAGGCCCATTTCCGCAGAGGCGTCTCGAGGCTAATCACACCTAACCTCTGGAACTTCCAACGGGTCCTTCACACCCTTGCTGCAAATCAAGAAGTTCCCCGACATACCCGTCTCCACTCGAGACGAAGCACGTGAGTCCCGCCTACATCCAGAGGAGCCCCGTTTCCGCCGCCTATCTCGAGAGGAGGGATCCTTTCCATGCGTGGTCGGGAAAGAATTCCCGGCGTTCCCGTCGCATCTAAAGAGGAGGCGCTCTCCACAGGAAAGGCGAGAGGAACTCCAGGGTCGTGCCACCATTCCCAGAGTCCCCCAGATGCCTCAGTCCATTCCAGGGAAACCAGTTTTCCCTAAACTGCCTCGACTTTCAAGCCGAGGATTGACTCACAACACGGTGGCACGTGGGACAGCCCTGTGGGAAAGCCTCAGGGGGAAAGCGTTTTGGGAAAGCCTCGAGGGAATGCCCCAGATCCCTTGTTCCATGCGAAGGGAAGCGTGACATTGCTGCTACAGCTCGGGAGGAAAGGGCACGTGCATGCCCCAACTCTAGACGAGGATTGACTTCCCTGGGGAGATTCCAGAAGTACCCAAAGATCCATGTCAGCACAGGAGAGGAATCCTCAGGTCCTGGCACCGACTCCACACAAGGTCTTAGGCCCCGGCATCGAGGGTAGAGGAATCCCGAGAGGCCCCCGAGTAACTCGCAAGGAAATTTCCTTTACCGATGCCACCAGGGCGCGTCCCTGAGGTCCCCGTCGTAAGTCCAGTGCACCTGACACAACTCGAGAAAATCCAGGAGGTTCTACCCTCCAGGCGAGATGAGGCCCATTTCCGCTGAGGCGTCCTGAGGCTAATCACACCTGACCTATGGAAATTCCAAATGATCCTTCACACCTTTACTGCAACTCAAGAAGTTCCCTGACATACCCGTCTCCACTCGAGAGGAAGCACGAGAGTCCCGCCCACATCCAGAGGAGCCCCGTTTCCACCTCCTAGCTCGAGAGGAGGGATCCTTTCCCTGCGTGCTCGAGAAAGAATTCCCGGAGTTCCTGTCGCAACTCAAGAGGAGGCGCTCTCCACAGGAAAGGCGAGAGGAACTCCGGGGTCATGCCAGCATTCTCAGAGTCCCCCAGATGTCTCAGTCCATTCCAGGGAACCTGTATTCCCTGCACTGCCTCGACTTTCAAGCCGAGGATCGACTCACACCACAGTGGCACGTGGGGCAGCCCTGTGGGAAAGCCTCGTGGGAAAGCCTGGAGGGAAAGCCACAGATCCCTTGATCCACGCGAAGGGAAGCGTGACACTGCTGCTAAAACTCGGGAGGAAAGCGCATGTGCATGGCCCCACTCGAGACGAGGACTGACACCCCTGGGGTGACTCCAGAAGTACCCCAAGATCCATGTCAGCACTGGAGAGGAATCCTCAGGTTCCGGCACCGACTCCACACAAGGTCTTAGGCCCCTGCATCAACGGGAGAGGAATCCCGAGAGGCCCCAGAGCAACTCGCATGCGGACTGGCCTTTCCTGAGGCCACCAGAGCGGGTCCCTGAGGTCCCCGTCGTAAGTCGAGAGCACCTGCCGCAACTCGAGAAAATCCAGGAGGTTCTCCCCTCCAGGCGAGCTGAGACCTATTTCCGCTCAGGTATCTCGAGGCTAATCACACCGTACCTCTGGAACTTCCAAAGGGTCCTTCACACCCTTGCTGCAACTCTAGAAGTTCCCCGACATACCCGTCTGCACTCGAGAGGAAGCACGAGAGTCCCGCCAACATCCAGAGGATCCCCGATTCCAGCTCCTAGCCCGAGAGGAGGATCCTTTCCCTGCGTGTTCGGGAAAGAATTCCCGGCGTTCCAGTAGCATCTCAAGAGGAGGCGCTCTCCACCGGAAACGTGAGAGGAACTCCAGGGTCGTGCCACCATTCCCAGAGTCCCCTGGATGTCTCAGTCCATTCCAGGGAAACCTGTTTTCCCTGCACTGCCTCGACTTTCAAGCCGAGGATCGACTCACACCACGGTGGCACGTGGGACACCCCTGTGGGAAAGCCTCGAGTGATAGCCTCTTGGGAAAGCCTCGAGGGAAAGCCACAGATCCGTTGTTCCACGCGAAGGGAAGCGTGACTCTGCTGTTACAGCTCGGGAGGAAAGCGCACGTGCATGCCCCCACTTGAGTAGAGGACTGACTGCCCTGGGGAGACTCCAGAAGTACCCCAAGATCCATGTCAGCACTGGAGAGGAATATTCAGGTTCCGGCACCGACTCCACACAAGATCTTAGGCCCAGGCATCGACAGGAGAGGAATCCCGAGAGGCCCCCGTGCAACTCGCATGGGGACTGGCCTTTCCTGAGGCCACCAGAGCGGGTCCCTGAGGACCCCATCGTAAGTCGAGAGCACCTGCCGCAACTCGAGAAAATCCAGGATGTTCTCCCCTCCAGCCGACATGAGGCCCATTTCCGCTGAGGCAACAAGAGGGTAATCACACTTAAACTCTGGAACTTCCAAAGGGTCCTTCACACCCTTGCTGCAACTCAAGAAGTTCCCTGACATACCCGTCTCCACTCAAGAGGAACCCGAGGGTCCCGCCCATATCCAGAGTGGCTCCGTTTCCACCTGCTAGCTCGAGAGGAGGCATCCTTTCCCTGCGTGGTCGGGAAAGAATTCCTAGCGTTCCCGTCTCATCTCAAGAGTAGGCGCTCTCCACAGGAAAGGCGAGAGGAACTCCAGTATCAGGCCCCATTCCCAGAGTCCTCCAGATGTCTCAGTCCATTCCAGGGAACCTGTATTCCCTGCACTGCCTCGACTTTCAAGCCGAGGATCGACTCACACCACAGTGGCACGTGGGCAGCCCTGTGGGAAAGCCTCGTGGGAAAGCCTGGAGGGAAAGACCACAGATCCCTTGATCCACACAAAGGGAAGCGTGACACTGCAGCTACAGCTCGGGAGGAAAGCGCACGTGCATTCCCCCACTCGAGACGAGGACTTACGCCCCTGGGGAGACTCCAGAAGTACCCCGAAGATCCATGTCAGCACTGGAGAGGAATCCTCAGGTTCCGGCACTGACTCCACACAAGGTCTTAGGCCCCGGCACCGACGGGAGAGGAATCCCGAGAGGCCCCCGAGCAACTCGCCATGGGGACTGGCCTTTCCTGAGGCCACCAGAGGGGGTCCCTGAGGTCCCAGTCGTAAGTCGAGAGCACCTGCCGCAACTCGAGAAAATCCAGGAGGTTCTCCCCTCCAGGCGACATGAGGCCATTTCCGCTGAGGTATCTCGAGGCTAATCACACACCTTACCTCTGGAACTTCCAAAGGGTCCTTCACACCCTAGCTGCACCTCAAGAAGTTCCCGACATACCCGTCTCCCACTCGAAGAGAAGCAGGAAAGTCCCGCCCACATCAAGAGGAGCCACGTTTCCGCCTCCTAGCTCGAGAGGTTTTGATCCTTTCCTGCGTGGTGGGGAAAGAATTCGCGGCGTTCCCGTCGCATCTCAAGAGGAGGCGCTCTCCAGAGGAAAAGTGAGAGGAACTCCAGGTTCGTGCCACCATTGCCAGAGTCCCCCAGATATCTCAGTCCATTCCAGGGAACCTGTTTTCCCTGCACTGCCTCGACTTTCAAGCCGAGGATCGACTCACACCCAC
>NW_017190650.1:0-11182 GCF_001704415.2 Capra hircus | reverse complement strand
ATTGGGTGAAGGTGTTCTTCATTTGTTGTGTCAAAAATTGCTGCTAATTCCCTGCTCTGGGTGGGACAAGGATATTTTAGGTCAAACCTCTCTGCTGACAGACCAGCTTGTGTGACAGGATTATCCATACTGCTGCCACTAGGCGCAAGATTGTTTACTACCTCTCAACTGTAAACAGCACAGAGAGTTTTTGGAGTATTTTGAGAGTCTTAATTAGCATAGGACTTTTTCTTCTTGTTGAGTCAATGATTGCCACCAGGCCTCCATATCCTTAGGCACTTGGGAAATATATTAATCAATGTATTTGGAATATAGCAAAGGAAATATAGCAGTTTTTGATGTTAGCAATACTAGACTTTTTGAGTTAATGGATTTTCACTTTTGTAATAGATCACTGTACTTTGTTATATATCACTGTGTCCTTTCTATGTAAGAATGTAACTTTATCATATCTTAAGACTAAATAGATCTTAAGGGGAGAATTGATGAAAGGATTTTCATTTGTCAGGCTGATGTTTGCTGATAAATCTCCATGTTCCCTACCCTTATAATGAATATAATAGTATATAGGAGAAATAAGTATTAACCTTTAAGCATATAGGAGAAATAAGAATTCACCTTTAAGACTAATCATGTTAACCTTGGGTTAAATAAATTCCTTTCTTGATTGTAACTCACTACACACCCTCACCCTATAGGAATGTAACTTTATTTGGAGGTGGTGCCTGGTTTAAGAAAAAAACACCCTTGGAAGAAATAAGTTTATTTGGTTATCAGAAAGAAGGATCATAAAATGTCAGCAGGTCTCATTCATGGCCAGAAGATGATGTAAGATCCCTAAGACCTTTTTTTTATACATTTATGTGAAGCACCTGATTTTGATAAAGGTCAGGATGCTGACTCCTGCGTGACTCTGTATTCATCCCTATGTGTAACAAGAGGTATACAAGCAAAACCAAAAATAAAGAAATCAGATCAGTTTCCGGAAAGACTGATTCCCCCATGTCGGCTTCTTTTTTGCTCCCGTTTTTCTGGCTGAATTCTCTACTGGAGGATGGATGCTATTCCACGTAGATCCAAGTTATTCAGCCTCTTTTTCTCCAATAATCTTCCTACTACACTATCCATTTCTAATCTCTTTATATCTGGGATTAAAATATGTATAATTTCCAAAGACGACGACTACGTCCCCACCTTCGAATCACCCTGGATCCACCGGGGCTGGACCACGGCACTTTCCCTGCTTGGTCGGGAAAGAATTCCCGGCGTTCCCACCGCATCTCAAGAAGAGGCGCTCTCCACAGGAAAGGCGAGAGGAACTCCAGGGTCGTGCCACAATTCCAAGAGTCCCCCAGATGTCTCAGTCCATTCCAGAGGAACCTGTTTTCCCTGCACTGCCTTGATTTTCACGCCGAGGATCGACTGGCACCACGGTGGCACGTGGGACAGCGATGTGGGAAAGCCTCGTGGGAAAGCCTCGAGGGAAAGCCCCGTGGGAAATACCTCGAGGGAAAGACACAGATCTCTTGATCCACGCGACGGGCAGCGTGACACTGCTACTGCAGCTCGGGAGGTAAGCGTTCTTGCATGATCCCGCTGAGAAGAGGACTGACACCCCTGGGGAGACTCAAGAAGTACCCCAAGAACCATGTCAGCACGGGAGAGGAATCCTCAGGTACCGGCCTCGACTTCACACAAGGTCTTAGGCCCCACCATCGACGGGAGAGGAATCCCGAGAGGCCCCGTAGCCACTCGGATGGGAACTGGCCTTTCCTGACGCCACCAGAGCGGGTCCCTGAGGTCCCAGCGTACGTTGAGAACACCTGCCACAATTCGAGAAAATCCAGGAGGTTCTCCCCTCCAGGCAAGATGAGGCCAATTTCCGCTGAGGCTCTCGAGGCTAATCACACCTAAACTCTGGAAATTCCAAAGGTTCCTTCACAACCTTGCTGAAACTCAAGAAGTTCCCGACATACCGTCTCCACTCCAGAGGAAGCACGAGGGTCCCGCCCACATCCAGAGGAGCCCCGTTTCTGCCTCGGACCTCGAGATGACGGATCCTTTCCCTGCTTGGTCGGGAAAGAATTCCCGGCGTTCCCGTCCCATCTCAAGAGGAGGCGCTCTCCACAGGAAAGGCGAGCGGAACTCCAGGGTCGTACCACCATTCCAAGAGTCCCCCAGATGTCTCAGTCCATTCCAGAGGAACCTGTTTTCCCTGCACTGCCTCGACTTTCAAGCCGAGGATCGACTCACACCATGGTGGCAGGTGGGACAGCCCCTGTGGGAAAGACTCTTGGGAAAAGCCTTGAAGGAAAGACTTGAGTGAAAAGCTACAGATCCCTTGACCACGCGTTAGGAAGCGTGACACCTGGCTGCTACAGCTCGGGAGGAAAGCGCACGTGCATGCCCACACTCGAGACGAGGACTGACTTCCCTGGGGAGACTCCAGAAGTACCCCAAGAACCATGTCAGCACTGGAGAGGAATCCTCAGGATCCGGCCTCGACTCCACACAAGGTCTTAGGCCCCGGCATCGACCCAAGAGGAATCCCGAGAGTCCCCCTGGCAACTTGCATGGGGACTGGCCTTTCCTGAGGCCACGAGACCGGGTCCCTGAGGTCCCCGTCGTAATTCGAGAGCACCTGCCGTAACTCGAGAAAATCCAGGAGATTCTCCCCTACAGGCAAAATGAGGCCTATTTCCACTGACGCATCTAGAGGCTAAGCACACCTAACCTCTGGAACTTCCAATGGTTCCTTCACACACTTGCTGCAACTCAAGAGCTTTCCCGACATACCCGTCTACACTCAAAGGAAAGGACGAGGGTCCCGCCCACATCCAGAGAAGCCCCGATCCCCCTCGAGGCTCCAAAGGAGAGATCTTTTAACTGCTTGAATTTCCCGAGTCGAAGACCTTGTGTTTGAGTTGGGACCGGAAACTGAGGATTCCTCTCCAGTGCTGACGTGGATTTTTGGGTACTTCTGGACTCTCCCCAGGGGAGTCAGTCCTCGTCTCGAGTGGGGAAATGCACGTGGGCTTTCCTCCCTAACGGTGGCAGCAGTGTCATGCTACCCGACGGGTGGATCAAGGGATGTGTGGCTTTCCCTGTAGGATTTCCCATGAGGCTTTCCCACGAGGCTAACACACAGGGCTGTCCCAAGTGCCACCGTGGTGTGAGTCGATCCTCGGCGTGACAGTCAAGGCAGTGCAGGTAAAAGAGTTTCCTTTGGAATGGACTCAGTCCTCTGGGGGACTCTTGGAATGGTGGCACGACCCAGGAGTTCCTCTCGCCTTTCCTGTGGAGCAGCGCTTCCTCTTGAGATGCGACGGGAATGCCGGGAATTCTTTCCCGAACACGCAGGGAAAGGATCCCTCATCTCGAGCTACAAGGAGGAAAAGGGCCTCCTCTGGATGTGCAAGGGACGCTCGCGGTTCCTCTCGAGTGGACAAGGGTATGTCGGGGAACTTCTTGAGTTGCAGCAAGGGTGTGAAGGACCCTATGGAAGTTCCAAAGGTTAGATGTGATTAGCCTCTGAGTCGCCTCAGCGGAAATGGGCCTCATCTAGCCTGGAGGGGAGAATCTCCAGGATTTTCTCGATTTGCGGTAGGTGCTCTCGATTTACGATGGGGACCACAGGGACCCTATCTGGTGGCCTCAGGAAAGGCCACTCTCCGTGCGAGTTGCTTATTGGCCTCTCGGGATTCCTCTCCCTTCAATGCTGGGGCCTAAGACCTTTTGTGAAGTCGGGGCCGTAAACTGAGAATTATTCTCCAGTGCTGACATGGATCTTGGGGTACTTCTGGAGTCTCCCCAGGGGAGTCAGTCCTCGTCTCGAGTGGGGGCATGCACGTGCGCTTTCCTCCCGAGCTGTCGAAGCAGTGTCACGCTTCCCATCGCGTGGATCAAGGGATCTGTGGCTTTCCCTTGAGGCTTTCCCTCAAGGCTTTCCCACGAGGCTTTCCTAAGAGGCTTTACCACAGGGCTGTCCCACGTGCCACTGTGGTTTGAGTCGATCTTCGGCGTGAAAGTCGAGGCAGTTTGGGGAAAACAGGTTCCTCTGAAATGGACTGAGACATCTGGGGGACTCTTGGAATGGTGGCCTGACCTGGAGTACCTATCCCCTTTCCTGTGGAGAGGGCCTCCTCTTGAGATGCGACGGGAACCTCGGGAATTCTTTTTCGACCAAGTAGGGAAAGGATCCCTCATCTCGAGCAAAGAGGCGGAAACGGGGCTCCTTTGGATGTGGGCGGGACCCTTCTGCTTCCTCTCGAGTGCATACGGGTATATCGGGGAACTTCTTGAGTTGCAGCAAGGGTGTGAAGGAACCTTTGGACGGTCCAGGGGGTAGGTGTGATTGGCCTCGAGATGCTTCAGCAATAATGCGCCTCTGCTCGCCTGGAGGGGAGAACCTCCAGGATTTTCTCGACTTGCGGCAGGTGCTCTCGACTTACGACGGGACCTCAGGGACCCGCTCTGGTGGCCTCAGGAAAGGCAGGTCCCCATGCGAGTTGCTAGGGGACCTCCCTGGATTCCTCTACCGTAGATGCCGGAACCTAAGACCTTGTCTGGAGTTGGGGCCGGAACCTGAGGATTCCTCTCCAGGCCTGACATGGATCTTGGGGTACTTCTGGAGTCTCCCCAGGCGATTCAGTCCTCATCTCGAGTGAGGGCATGCACGTGCGCTTTCCTACCGAGCTCTAGCACCAGTGTCAGTCTTCCCGGCCCGACGATCAAGGGATCTGTGGCTTTCCATCTGGCATTCCCACCAAGTTTTCCAAACAGGCTTTCCCACAGGGCTGTCCCAAGTGCCACCGTTGTGTGGGTCGATCATCTGCGTGAATGTCGAGGCAGTGCAGGGAAAACAGGTGTCCATGGAATGGACTGAGACATCTGGAGGACTCTGGGAATGGTGGCACGACCCTGGAGTTCCTCTGGCCTTTCCTGTGGAGAGCGCATGTTCTTGAGATGCGACGGGAACACCGGGAATTCTTTCCCGACCACACACTGAAAGGATCCCCCGTCTCGAGCTAGGAGGCCGAAACGGGGCTCCTCTGGATGTGGGCGGGACTCTCGTCCTTCCTCTCGAGTGGAGACGGGTATGTCGGGGAACTTCTTGAGTTGCAGCAAGGGTGTGAAGGACCCTTTGGAAGTTCCTGAGGTTAGGTGTGATTAGCCTCGAGACACCTCAGCGGAAATGGGCCTCATCTCGCCTGGAGGGGAGAACCTCCTGGATTTTCTCGAGTTGTGGCAGGTGCTCTGGACTTACGACGGGGACCTCAGGGACCCGCTCTGGTGGCCTCAGGAAAGGCCAGTCCCCATGCGAGTTGCTCGGGGGCCTCTCGGGATTCCTCTCCCGTCGATGCCGGGGCCTAAGACCTTGTGTGGATCCGTGCCGGAACCAGAGGATTCCTCTCCAGTGCTGACATGGATCTTGGGGTTCTTCTGGAGTCTCCCCAGGGGAGTCAGTCCTCGTTACGAGTGGGGGCATGCACAGGCGGTTTCCTCCCGAGCTGTAGCAGCGGCGTCATGCTTCCCTTCGCGTGGATCAAGGGATCTGAGGCTTTCCGTCGAGGTTTTCCCCACGAGGCTTTCCCACGAGACTTTCCCACAGGATTGTCCCACGTGCCACCGTGGTGTGAGTCGATCCTCGTCCTGAAAGTCGAGGCAGTGCAGGGAAAACAGGTTTCGCTGGAATGGACTGAGACATCTGGGGTACTCTGGGAATGGTGGCACGACCCTGGAGTTCCTCTCAACTTTCCTGTGGAGAGCGCCTACTCTTGAGATGCGACGGGAACGCCGGGAATTCTTTACCGAACCACGAAGGGAAAGGATCCCACCTCTCGAGCTTGGAGACGGAAACGGGGCTCCTCTGGATGTGGGCGGGACTCTCGTTCTTCCTCTCGAGTGGAGACGGGTATGTCGGGGAACTTCTTGAGCTGCCAGCAAGGGTGTGAAGGACCCTTTGGAAGTTCCAGATCTTAGGTGTGATTAGCGTCGAGACGCCTCAGCGGAAATGGGCCTCATCTCGCCTGTAGGGGACAACCTCCGGGATTTTCTCGAGTTGCGGCAGGTGCTCTCGACTTTCGACGGGTACCTCAGGAACCCGCTCTGGTGGCCTCAGGAAAGGCCAGTCCCAATGCGAGTTGCTCGGGGGCCTCTCGGTTTTCCTCTCCCGTCGATGCCGGGGCCTAAGACCTTGTGTTCAGTCGGTGCAGGAAACCTGAGGATTCCTCTCCAGTGCTGATATGGATCTTGGGGTACCTCTGGAGTCTCCCCAGTGGAGTCAGTCCTCGTCTCGAGTGGGGGCATGCACGTCCCCTTTCCTCTCGAGCTGTGGCAGCAGTTTCACCCTTCCCTTCGCGTGGATCAAGGGATCTGTGGCTTTCCCTCGAGGCTTTCCCACGAGGGTTTCCCACGAGGCTTTCCCACAGGGCTGTCCCACGTGCCACCGTGGTGTGAGTCGATCCTCGGCTTGAAAGTCGAGGCAGTGCAGGGAAAACAGGTTTCCCTGAATGGACTGAGACATCTGGGGGACCCGGGGAAAGGTGGCACGATCCTGGAGTTCCTCTCGCCTTTATCGTGGAAAGCGCCTCTTCTTGAGATGGGACGGGAACGCCAGGAATTCTTTCCCGACAACGCAGGGAAAGGATCACTCCTCTCGAGCTAGGAGGCGAAAACGGGGCTCCTCTGGAAGTGGGCGGGACTCTCGTGCTTCCTCTCGAGTGGAGATGGGTATGTCGGGGAACTTCTTGAGTTGCGGCAAGGGTGTGAAGGACCCTTTGGAAGTTCCAGAGGTTAGGTGTGATTAGCCTCGATTGCCTCAGCGGAAATTGGCCTCATCTCGCCTGGAGGGAAGAACCTCCTGGATTTTATTGAGTTGCGGCAGGTGCTCTCGACTTACGACGGGGACGACAGGGACCCGCTCTGGTGGCCTCAGGAAAGGCCAGTCCCCATGCGAGTTGCTCGGGGCCTCTCGGGATTTCTCTCCCGTCGGTGCCAGGGCCTAAGACCTTGTGTGCAATTGGTGCCGGAACCTGAGAATTCCTGTTCTGTGCTGACATGGATCTTGGGGCACTTCTGGAGTCTCCCCAGGGGAGTCAGTCCTCGTCTCGTTGGGGCATGCACGTGCGTTTCCTCCCTAGCTGTAGCAGCAGTGTCAAGCTTTCCTTCGCGTGGATCAAGGGATCTGTGGGTTTCCCTCGAGGCTTTCCCACGAGGCTTTCCCACGATGCTTTCCCACAGGGCTGTCCCACGTGCCACCATGTGGTGAGTCGATCCTCAGCTTGAAAGTCGAGGCAGTGCAGGGAAAACAGGTTTCCCTGGAATGGACTGAGACATCTGGGGAACTCTGGTAATGGTGGCACGACCCTGGAGTTCCTCTCGCCTTTCCTGTGAAAAGCGCCTCCTCTTGAGATGCGACGGGAACGCCGGGAATTCTTCCCCGACCACGCAGGGAAAGGATCCTTCCCCTGAGTTAGGAGGCGGAAACAGGGCTCCTCTGGATGTGGGCGGGACTCTCGTGCTTCCTCTCGAGTGGAGACGGGTATGTCGGGGAACTTCTTGAGTTGCAGCAAGGGTGTGAAGGACCCTTTAGAAGTTCCAGAGGTTAGGTGTGATTAGCCTCGAGACGCCTCAGCGGAAATGGGCCTCATCTCGCCTGGAGGGGAGAACCTCCTGGATTTTCTCGAGTTTCGGCAGTTGCTCTCGACTTATGACGGGGACCTAAGGGACCCGCTCTGTTGGCCTCAGGAAAGGCCAGTCCCCATGCGAGTTGCTCGGGGGCCTCTCGGGATACCTCTCCCGTCGATGCCGGGGCCTAAGACCTTGTGTGGAGTCGGTGCCGGAACCTGAGGATTCATCTCCAGTGCGGACATGGATCTTGGGGGAATTCTGGAGACTCCCCAGGGGAGTCAGTCCTCGTCTCGAGTGGGGCCTTGCACGTGCGCTTTCCTCCCGAGCTGTAGCAGCAGTGTCACGGTTCCCTTCGTGTGGATCAAGGGATCTGAGGCTTTCCCTCGAGGCTTTCCCACGAGGCTTTCCCACAGGGCTGTCCCACGTGCCACCGTTGTGTGATTCGGTCCTCGGCTTGAAAGTCGAGGCAGTGCAGGGAAATCAGGTTTCCCTGGAATGGATTGAGATATCTGGGGGACTCTGGGAATGGTGGCACGACCCTGGAGTTTCTCTCGCCTTTCCTGTGGAGAGGGCTTCCTCTTGAGATGCGACTGGAACGCCGGGAATGCTTTCCAGACCACGCAGGGAAAGGATCCCTCCTCTCGAGCTATGAGGTGGAAACGGTGCTCCTCTGAAAGTGGGCGGGAAGATCTTGATACACTCGAGTGGAGACGGGTATGTCGGAGAACTTCTTGAGTTGCCAGCAAGGGTGTGAAGGACCCTTTAAAGTTCCAGAGATTAGGTGTGATTAGCCTCGAGACGCCTCAGCGCAAATGGGCCTCATCTCGCCTTTAAGGACGCCAAGATCCATGTCAGGACTGGAGAGGAATCCTCAGGTTCCGGCACCGAATCCACACAAGGTCTTAGGCCCCGGCATCGACGGGAGAGGAATCCCGAGAGGCCCCCGAGTAACTCAGCATGCGGGACTGGCCTTTCCTGAGGCCACCAGAGCGGGTCCCTGAGGTCCCTGTCGTAAGTCGACAGCACCTGCCGCAACTCGAGAAAATGCAGGAGGTTCTACCGTCCAGGCGAGATGAGGCCCATTTCCGCTGAGGCATCTGGAGTCTAATCACATCTAACATCTGGAACTTCCAAAGGGTCCTTCACACCCTTGCTGCAACTCAAGAAGTTCCCTGACATACCCGTCTCCACTCGAGAGGAAGCACGAGAGTTCCACCCACATCCGGAGGAGACCCGTTTCAGAATCCTAGCTCGAGAGGAGGGATCCTTTCCCTGCGTCGTGGGGAAAGAATTCCCCGCGTTCCCGTCGCATCTCAAGAGGAGGCGCTCTCCACAGGAAAGGCGAGAGGAACTCCAGGGTCCTGCCACCATTCCCAGAGTCCCTCAGATGTCTCAGTCCATTCCAGGGAAACCTGTTTTCCCTGAACTTCCTCGACTTTGAAGCCGAGGATCCACTCACACCACGGTGGCACGTGGGACAGCCCTTTGGGAAAGCCTCGTGGGAAAGCCTCGTGGGAAAGCCTCGAGGGAAAGCCTCGTGGGAAAGCCTCGAGGGAAAGCCACAGATCCCTTGATCCACGCGAAGGGAAGCATGACACTGCTGCTACAGCTCGGGAGGAAAGCGCACGTGCATGCCCCGACTCGAGACGAGGACTGACTCCCCTGGGGAGACTCCAGAAGTACCCCAAGATCCATGTCAGCACTGGAGAGGAATCCTCAGGTTCCGGCACTGATCCACACAAGTCTTAGGCCCCTGGCAACGACGGGAGAGGAATCCTGAGAGGCCCCCGAGCAACTCGCATGGGGACTGGCCTTTCCTGAGGCCACCAGAGCGGGTCCCTGAGTCCCCGTCGTAAGTCGAGAGCACCTGCCGCAACTCGAGAAAATCCAGGAGGTTCTCCCCTCCAGGCGAGATGAGGCCCATTTCCGCTGAGGCGTCTCGAGGCTAATCACACCTAACCTCTGGAACTTCCAAAGGGTCCTTCACACCCTTGCTGCAACTCAAGACGTTCCCCGACATACCCGTCTCCACTCGGAGAGGAAGCACGAGAGTCCCTGCCCACATCCAGAGGAGCCCCGTTTCCGCCTCCTAGCTCGAGAGGAGGGATCCTTTCCCTGCGTGTGTCGGGGAAAGAATTCCGGCGTTCCCGTCGCATCTCAAGAGAGGCGCTCTCCACAGGAAAGGCGAGAGGAACTCCAGGGTCGTGCCACCATTCCCAGAGTCCCCCAGATGTCTCAGTCCATTCCAGGGAAACCTGTTTTCCCTGCACTGCCTCGACTTTCAAGCCGAGGATCGACTCACACCACGGTGGCACGTGGGACAGCCCTGTGGGAAAGCCTCGTGGGAAAGCCTCGTGGGAAAGCCTCGAGGGAAAGCCACAGATCCCTTGATCCACGCGAAGGGAAGCGTGAACACTGCTGCTACAGCTCGGGAGGAAAGGGGCACGTGCATGCCCCCACTCGAGACGAGGACTGACTCCACTGGGAGACTCCAGAAGTACCCCAAGATCCATGTCAGCACTGGAGAGGAATCCTCAGGTTCCGGCACCGACTCCACACAAGGTCTTAGGCCCCGGCATCGACGGGAGAGGAATCCGAGAGGCCCCCGAGCAACTGCATTGGGGACTGGCCTTTCCTGAGGCCACCAGAGCGGGTCCCTGAGGTCCCCGTCGTAAGTCGAGAGCACCTGCCGCAACTCGGAGAAAATCCAGGAGGTTCTCCCCTCCAGGCGAGATGAGGCCCATTTCGCTGAGGCGTCTCGAGGCTAATCACATCCTAACTCTGGAACTTCCAAAGGTCCTTCACACCCTTGCTGCAACTCAAGAAGTTCCCCGACATACCCGTCTCCACTCGAGAGGAAGCACGAGAGTCCCGCCCACATCCAGAGGAGCCCCGTTTCCGCCTCCTAGCTCGAGAGGAGGGATCCTTTCCTTGCGTTGTCGGAAAGAATTCCCGGCATTCCCGTCGCATCTCAAGAGGAGGCGCTCTCCACAGGAAAGTCGAGAGGAACTCCAGGGTCGTGCCACCATTCCCAGAGTCCCCCAGATGTCTCAGTCCATTCCAGGGAAACCTGTTTTCCCTGCACTGCCTCGACTTTCAAGCCGAGGATCGACTCACACCACGGTGGCACGTGGGACAGCCTGTGGAAAGCCTCGTGGAAAAGCCTCGTGGGAAACCCTCAGGGAAAGCCCTGATCCCTTGATCCTCGTAAAGGGAAATGCAACACTGCTGCTACAGCTCGGAGGGAAATCGCACATGCATGCCCCAGAGGAGACGAGGACTGACTCCCCTGGGGAGACTCCAGAAATACCCCAGATCCATGTCAGCACTGCAGAGGAATCCTCAGTTTCCGGCACCGACTCCACACAAGGTCTTAGGGCCCGGCATCGACGGGAGAGGAATCCCGAGAGTCTCCCGAGCAACTCGCATGGGGACTGGCCTTTCCTGAGGCCACCAGAGCGGGTCCCTGAGGCCCCGTCGTAAGTCAAGAGCACCTGCCGCAACTCGAGAAAATCCAGGAGGTCTCCCCTTCCAGGCGAGATGAGGCCCA